>NW_004529709.1:0-2162 GCF_000260255.1 Octodon degus
TGGGCAGGAACCGCCCTAATGCCATGGGCAGCACAGGGCAGGTCTCAGATCCAGTGACTATGAACAGTAAGATCAGAGGGAGTCCAGAGCCGGTCTCCCTGGACCTGGAAACTACACAGTTGGAGCAACCAAGTCCAGAACAGGTGCACTTAGGCCTGGCCACCACTGTGAGTCAATGCACAACTGATGCCTTCATCCTCACTGTGTGCCTGATGGCAGTAGGGGGATCAGGATCCTGAACAAAGTTCCTCCTGGACAGGATTAGGGCTGGGAGGCTGAGGACATGGGGTCCTATCACATTCACATCATGACAGGGCTGGCAGGAGGACAAGGCCAGTGCCTTAGTGATCATCCACATCCCTAGATGGAGCTACTATTGGTAGAAGTCTGTGTGGGAGCTGTTTGTGTGTCACAGCACAAGGTTACTTGGGGAAGACATAGCATAAACTGAGGTCAGGCAGAGCCTTGTGCTCCATGCGAGGTGCAAGGCACTGTACTAGCAGAGCTGCACAAGATCATGGGCTGGGAGGTGGTCGCAGGGCCTGGGACAGACACTGGGACCCCACAGTGACTACAGGAGCCTGCTCAGACACACTGAGTGTGTCTGAACTAAGGCCACAGGAAGAAAGAGAGGACCCTCAGGGATAGATGTCACCATCACAACCTCCCTCCAGGGCACAGTGAGCAGCATGTTCAAGGATGGTGCTCCCACAGGACTCTCTATGCCCTGTCTCCTCAACATCCATGTCTGCTCTGCTCAGCCTCCACCTTTGGAGGGGCAGGGCTGCTGTCCACATGGTGGTGGACAGCACTTTTTAAAAGGGTGGCAGTGAGCGCAGTTGCTCAGCCTTCCATGGGCAAGGAAGCCAGGCCTGGATCCTTCCTAGCTATTTCAACAGAACTTCAGGAGTGATCTGTGTGACCCCATAAATGGACCTGGAACCCAGGACACACTCCTGTATGCTCATCTTTACCACAGAAGCATGTATTGGGACTCTTGGCTTGCTGCTCTTCACGCACACAGTTACACACACCCTGTCAGCTAGCATCCTAGCCTTAAAATATGAGTCTTTCTATATGTTCCTTCTAAAGTTTCTCTTTTAATGAGGATAACTCTTCTGAAACCCTCCTGTGTCACTTCTGGTATAAAGTACAAAGGATATTTTGGAGTGTGATCAAGGTTTAAACCTCAAACTCCTTAGAACTCACAGGTGGGACACCAACTCCTTGTCTCCCCATTGTACCTCTACAGATTGGAAATCAGGGAACTGAGAGTCTGGAAGAGGTGGGCATAGTGACAACTGAGCAAGAAGGCATGCAGGACACCCCGATGGAGCCCCCAGAGCAGGACTTCAAGGACAGTGGCCCTATCAAGGAATGCCCCTCCCTGAACTCCATGGGGGCCAACACTTCCTATCCACAGGAGCTGATGGTGGGAAGGTAAGTTCTGTTCTCAGCAGCACACATGTGGTACCACTTAAGGTTCCAAGTCTTTGGAAGGAGAAAGCCCCTCTTTCAGCCAAAGTAGGACACTGAGAAAATTAACCCCATTTCACGGCTAAAGGAAGGCAGGGGGTCTCCAACCTTAGTGTCCATCCTAGACTTGGTCCTGTGGTAGATCAGCTATAGCAGCTGTACTGATTGTCACAGAGGATCTTCCATCCCCACTGACATTCCTGCTCCACACTGACCTCTGCACTCGGGGGAAAGACCTTTGATCACTGTCCAACAGATTTACTCTATGGCCTTCAGTTTGGTCACAGAGCAGAAATACTTGGTCCATGTCAAGAACCCAGGCTACTCTCTGGTCATGAAACACCAGGTAGGAACATCAATCCATGAATTTACATGAAGACACAAAAAAGGCAGATATTTACCCCTAGATATTGAGCATGATCCAATAACCAGGGCAAATGCAACTTCTTCCCTCTGTCATTTCAATGCTCTTTGCGGTCCACACAGTCATCTGGACAGCAGAGCAGGTATTATGATGTTACAGTAGATGGGATCCCTCCTGTCCTCCATAAATATAGGTGCAACCATGCACAAGCATCCCAGAAGAGACACAGAGAACTGGGCAAGTCAATGCTCTAAGAGCTGAAGCCTCAGGAGATGCAGGGCAGGACAGATGCCCACTGTTTCTCAGAAATTTACAGAGCAGT
>NW_004529710.1:0-2153 GCF_000260255.1 Octodon degus
TTTAATTTTTTTTCTTTAAAATAAAAATAACTGATGTCAAAAAAACCCCAAAAAACAAAAAAACAAATGGGATTAGAGTGAGTAGAAACATTTAAAAGGTAGGAACAATGAAGTTAGAGGAAAGATCACATTCAGGATGAGAAGGATAATGGGGATTCACTTGGAAGAATGGGAGAGGGTTTGGTTCATTGGGGACAATAACTTCCTGTCAAATTGCACCAGTAACATACCTATAGTCCAACACATTGGATTTATAACATATATGACAACAAATCTTACACAGTGCAGTGTCCTGGATTATCTAAAGAAGAGAGTGTTAGAAAGAAAACTGTAGTATTTGGGTGTTATGTAATTTCAGGGAAGGTATAAGGAAATAGATTTGCTGTACATTAGTAGTGTCTGAAAGCAGGGATAGCCAGGCATGGTGTCACTTGGTGGAAATTACAGTACTCAGGAAGCTGAGACAGGACAATCAAGAGGAGTTCAAGGACAGCCTGTGAAAGTGAGGCCATAGTGTGGCCCTAGTGAGGTCAAAGTTAGCCTGAATTACATGATGAGATTCTATCTCAAAACATCAAAAAGAGCTGGGGAGATGGCTCAGTAGAATAAGCGCTCCCCTAGCAAGCACAAGGGCCTGAGTTCAATCCCCGGTTCTGAAAAAAAAATCAAAAATTAAAAAGAAAATGGAAAAAGACAGTGGGAACAATTCTATGACTATTTGGAAACTCAAAAAATGTAATCTGTAGCAAAAACAGACTAAAGCAAGCATAGCTTTATAATTTCTAAGATACAATAGTCTCTGTTTGAGATTATTAGGAAAGGAAGTGTGTAACATTTTGCCAGGTCTGAAGTAGATGACTTAGGTATGGCCCATAAAGGACAACATGACCTAGATGCAAGTCTCAGATCAGTTTGTAATGACACTGATATATGTCTGTGACCTTCAGATCCATTTCTGGGTACAAGAGCATACTTTTTGGTCTCTTTCCATGTCTCTCACTTTTTGACAGAGTCAGATAGGGTGAGTCACTGTTAATCCATGATCCCTGAATGTCATCACTGTCCATGTTTTCTGCTTTGGGTGAGAGAAGCATACACTGAATGCTCATATATATTCAAATCAGAGTTAGATGAATGCTTTAGTCATCTGACTTGAAAATGCTGATGCAGTGGGAATTAAGACTCAGAGCAGGATGCACCAGACAACAGTAATGACAGACTATTACAACCAAGAGACTATTATTAGTCTTTATAACATGTTTAAACAAGAGGCCAAACTAGGAAATTCAGAATTCAGATGGGAGTTTTAAAGAAAGACTGATAGTCTACTCTTTACTGTTTCATTCAGTAATTACCACGTTTTCAAGCAAGAAATAAAAAAATGGCATGCTGTGCTGGCCCTACCCCCAGGGTGTGCTGAGACAATGAATGGTGCTGGGCATGTTGTTGTATGCCTGTAATCCCAATGCTTGGGAGGCTGAAAACAGGAGGATTTCTATGAGTCCAATCTGTGCAGTGAGACCCTGTAGGTCCTGTACGATATACATAGAAAAAGAAATACAATAATAATAGGTCGAATGAAAATTCCCATGACAACAAATTAGAATTTTATGTGCAAGGAAGGTGGAGGATGATGATCCCACAGTCAGTTCTTCTCAGGCCAGTAGCTACTATGTAGGGAGGCTATACTAAAGAGTCTTATTTTTCCTTAAATAAAAACATAGGGATCAAAACAACAAGCTGAAAATAAGATACCTCATATTTGCATTTTAGAGGTTGTCAAAGCAGAAAGGTAGATGAAAGTTAGTAGTAAAATAAGGACATGTGAATGTCTGATCAAGAATCATAAAAATGACTTGTTATGATACCTCACACATAATACCTCAGACACTGTCCACCTTTGGAATATTCCTCATGATCTTATTTAATGTCTTTAAATGGACCATATATCCAATAATCAAAAGGAAATAATGTTGGTTTCTTCCAATGGGAAACATGGATCCAATAGTAAGTAACTTGTTATTCTGCCATGTCAATTCCTAAAAAGGATCACGGATAGACATGATTAGATTCATCAACAGATATTAACCCAATGTTGGATATATGTTAACAAATATTAACCCAATGGTAGGTATAAATAGTTCATTGGACCT
>NW_004529711.1:0-604 GCF_000260255.1 Octodon degus
TCAGTGTCTTCTAATCTATTCCATTGATCCTCAGGTCTATTTTGATGCCAGTACCATGGTGATTTTATCACAGTAGCCTTGTAGTATAATTTCAAAACAGGAATTGTAATGCCTCCTGGCTTATCTTTATTGCCCAGGGTTGCCGTTGCTATTCTAGGTCTTTTGTGTTTCCAGATAAATTTTAGGAATGATTTCTCAACCTCTGTGAGGTATGTTGGTGGTAGTCTAATTGGGATTGCATTAAATCTGTACAGCAATTTTGGGAGTATGGCCATCTTCACAATGTTAGTTCTTCCTATCCAGAGCATGGAATATCTTTCCATTTTCTGAAATCCTCTAGGATCACTTTTTTCAGAGTACTGCAGTTTTCCTTGAAAAGATCTTTGACTTCTTTAGTTAGATGAATTCCAAGGTATTTCTTTTTTTTTGGTGCTATTGTAAAAGGTATTATTTCTATAATTTCCCTCTCCATGTGTTGGTTGTCTGTGTAGAGAAATGTTATTGACTTTTGGGTATTGACTTTATAACCTGTTATGCTCCTGAATTTCTGTATTAATTCTAGTAGCTTCTTGGTGGAGTTTTTTGGGTCTTCCAAGTAAAGTAT
>NW_004529711.1:1505-2153 GCF_000260255.1 Octodon degus
TGTTGATTCAGTTGTGGTAATTTGTACATTTCTAGGAATCTGTCCATTTCTTCTGTGTCTTCTATTTTGTGACAGTAAAGATTCTCAAAGTAGCTATTGATAATCTTCTGAATTTCCACTGAGTCTGTGGTAATTTCACCCTTTTCATTCCTTATTAGTTGTATTTGAATTTTTTCTTTCCTTTTTTTGATTAGGTTGGCTAGGGGCTTATCAATTTTATTTAATCGTTCATAGAACCAGCTATTTGCTTTCTTAATTCTTTGAATTGTTTTCTTCATTTCAATTGAATTAATTTCTGCTCTATTCTTTATGATTTCCTCCCATCTTTGGGCTCTGGGTTTGGTTTGTTCTACCTTTTCTAGTTGTTGAAGGTGTAGCATTAGGGTATTCATTTGTTCCTGTTCTGTTTTCCTAATGTGTGAGTTCACAGCTATGAGTTTCCCTCTGAGAACTGCTTTCATCGTATCCCTTATATTATAATAAGTTGTGCTTGAATTTTCATTGAATTGTAGATATTGTTGAATTTCTTCTTTAATTTCATCTGTAACCCATTGCTTGCTAAGTAGGGCGTCATTTAATTTTCATATATTTATGGTTTTTTTCTGGTTTCGTTTGTCATTTATTTCCAGTTTCATTGCACTGTGGTCA
>NW_004529712.1:0-839 GCF_000260255.1 Octodon degus
AAGCTTATCTAAATAGTGCTGCCTTCTTGGAGGCATCCAGAACAGCATTTAACCAAACAGATGGGAATCACCCCCTAGCCAGGTTGACACACAAAACTCCAGCCACATTCACTATGAAACCAGAAACACTGAAAGCCAAGCAGGTGTAGGGTTGGCCCATAGTCCAGGGCAACAAGGGGTCTCGTCGGCTGGAGCGCAGGCCCCACAGTGGGGGAGGGGAAGGACCTTTTCCTGCACTTACTGATCTGACCAGGGTGGGTGTGGCCCCACCCCAGCCAGCAGTGACCCTGAGCCACCACACAAGTCCACAGAAGGAATGAACAGGACATGGTTGGAAGGATGCAAGACGTGGATGGAAAATGACGAAGGCTGGACTTAGCTCAAGGAGGGAAACAGGGAAGAGCTGCCCAGGATGTGAGCTTCTGGTTGAATGCAGATTCAGTGTGAAAGGGTGATGCCTGATAGCAATGTGGAGACCATGGTGCTAATCGGGAAGTCTAGTGAAAAGGCCCAGCCGGCAGCTGAGTGCCTGACCCATTGTTTGATGGGATTGTCGAGCTGGAAGGAATTTAGGAGATACCAGAAGTGGGAGCCACTGATAACCTACCACATAAGACATGCAAAGACAGCCAAGGCAGAGGGAGTGGTCCAAGGCCAATGATAGGGCCCAGGAGGTCTGTGGTCCCCAGAAAAGGGACAGACAAGGCCATCCACCAGCAAGGGTGGGTGGGAGCAGTTGAGAGGCCCAGGCACAGGGTGTGAAGTGAGGAGACCTGCCCACAGGAAGAGCTGGCTGCTTCTGAAGATGGCCCAGATGTGCCTTCTGTCTCTGCGCCTCT
>NW_004529712.1:1174-1967 GCF_000260255.1 Octodon degus
GTCCAGGAAAGCTGGGTCTCAGGGGGGTTTGGATGCTCCGCACGCAGTGCGGATGTCAACCCGCACTGTCTCTCTGGAAGCCTTGAGTGTCTGGACATCAGGTGGTGCAGCAACAGAAATCAGACTTTCATGAACTGGACGAGGTGGATTTTGTTACGGCTCGTGCTCTAGCAAGGGTAAGTCACTACCTGGGTGCAGGCATTTCTCAGACTCCAATGCTCACCAATTACATGGTGTAGTTTACATGGTACAGCTTCCCCATCCACGCACACAGACTGACTCTTGTTACCTGAAATCACTGTGTCTTACAGCAGAAGCGATGACCGTGCACAAGCCCACGTCCCACCAGGTGATGTGTCCAAGACCCTCTGCTGTCCTCTGCTGCCTACCTCCCTCAGCTGGGGTGCAAAGGTGCCTGAAGCGCAAATCCGGTGGCAGCATCCCCCTGTGTATGACACCCAAGTCCCCTAAGGCCTTTCCAATATGTGCAGCAGTAACACCAGTACTTAATAGAGCTGGATATCCATTTGTTCCAGTGTCATCCTTTTTTCAAATCTTTGTTTGTTTGTTTGTTTGTTTGTTTTGTTGCATTTTAGGGAAGGGTCTACAGGGTATTCAGGGTCTCACTGTGAGTCTCATCTGTTCACTCATAGTCATCCATCTGTTCACAGCCTCCCAAAAGCCGGGATTACAGGAACCTGCCACCATGCCCAGTCTCAGTTGCCATCTCAGCATGCCCCAGGGGTGGGGCCAGCTTGGAAGGCCCAGTCCAAATCTTAAATAAAGTTCTAAC
>NW_004529713.1:0-2202 GCF_000260255.1 Octodon degus
CAGCCATAACAGCACAACTAAATATACTCGTGGAAGAAGACTTACCGAACTGCATTGGAAAGTAGTAAAAATGAGGGCTGGGGATTTAGCTTAGCAGCACAGCGCCTGCCCGGCAAGCATGAAGTCGTGAGTGCGATTCCTAGTACCGGAATACATACAAAGAACAGAAATGATGATAACAAATCAGCATATTTCAAGGGAAGCCTGGCAAGGAAAAGATCTTAGTTATAAGGTTAGTTATAACCTGTCGAGCATATAGATAAGTGGTTGCTTTCTGTGACTTTAGAATGAGTATTGACTGAAATAGAAAATTTTCTCTTTTTTTGGCCCTGCAGTCAGTTAATCCAACAAATATTTATTGTATGACAGACATGTCATGTGTCAGACTGTGATTAATTTACCTTTTAAAAGCTTACAGCTGGGGCTGGTGAGATGGTTCAGTGGTCTAAAGCGCCTACTGAGAACAAGCTTAGCAAAGCACAGGGACCGCGGTTCAATCCCCCAGCACCACATGCCAGCCAGCCCCGCCCCCTGGTGGGCTGAGCTGGCCCCACATACACACACAAATAAATAAAATTTAAAAAAAAGAAAATGAAGGGCATCAGATTAGGTGAACCTGTGGCTTACCAAAAACCTCTGTTACAACTTTTAAAACTTGTATTTTACTCATAAACAAAGTACATATACTAATACATTTTCAATTTATTTTATCTTTTCCAAAGCACCCAGCATATATAATCGTATGTTAACATTAGCACCCAAAATGGATAGTAAAGGGAAAAACTAAGGCAGAAAGGAATGAAATGACTTGTCCCAGGAGTATCTAGCAGGTGTGAGGCACAGGGTTCCATTGTTAGCACCACACAATCCTCCAATCCCTTACCCCCAAACCCCACAAATAGTTGTATCTTATTAAAAGACATCATTTTCTACCAGGCTGACTCTTAACTGGGGCTGTATGCACCGCACTAAATAATTACTAAATAACAGAAATGAGACTCCTAGAGCAAGTCAGGAAACGACCCAAGGAGCCTGTCCCAGTCCCTCCAAACCACAGCAAAGACATTTTCCTCATTAAGAGAAAGCTGAAGGTGCCCAGCACAAGGCCTCTCATACCAACTGTGTAGCTGTGCGAAAAGCTCGGATGATGATCTGGGGGTGCAAGCCTTCCTCCACGTAGGGTTTCACCTGCTTCAGAAACTCGGCAGCCAGCAGGGTCACAGAGGTGGTGCCATCACCAACCTGAGAGACAGAAAGCAACGAAACGCTGGACTCTTCAGGCGACCTACCTACGTGCACCGGCACTCTTCAGTGTACCGCTATCAAGCTTTTCCAGGAAACACAGGTTTTCCCAATAAACAGAGTGACAGTACTTATGCATCCACCTTATCAAACAGTCCTGGGCTACTAAATTAATTCCCCAGACACCCCTGTTCTCCAGAGGCCTGACTTAGACAAACCAATTTTCTCAAGATATGAAATCTCATACGTGAATTAACTGAGGACCTTTATTATGTGCAAGGCAATGTAGTCAGTCCTTATCATGCTTATAACACAATATTTACATGACAAAATAACCACAGCATAAAGAAGCAAAACATAAACACTCCTTAAGGAGCATAAAGTATTCACAAGTCTACAAAAGGCTATTTTTCACGGAAATCCTACTCCTCAAACCAGACAATGTTCTTAGTATTTCAAAAAGTATTTCGAATAAGATCACTAGAATTCTAATCTTTCTCAGATGGTGCTTTTTTCTATGATAGCATCTATTTCTTTTTTGGGAGGCAGGGTGTTTACCAGGAACTAAATTCAGGAACTTATGCTTGCCAGGCAGGCGCTTATGCCACTGAGCTATATCCCCGGCCTCTATATCTAAACCCTGTTTTTACTGAGGGATGATAACAAGAGCTTTTAAGAAAATTGACTAAGCTCTCTCTGGAAAGGAAATTATTTTTAACTCACGTATGCTCACTGTATAAGGTAAAGACACTCCATGGGGAAAAAAAAGAGGGGCTACTGTAAGAGTTGAAGCTGACAGACTTCTGTATTGAAAGATATTACTCCCTTACAGAATACATTAACACATCAAGTTCAGACCTGAAGTTTAATTTTATATAAGCCATACTGTTGGGTTTTGTTTTGTTAATTTTTTTTTATTTTTTTGAGACAGGATCTTGCAATGGAATTCAGATTGGCCTC
>NW_004529714.1:0-2202 GCF_000260255.1 Octodon degus
GAGGCCAATCTGAATTCCATTGCAAGATCCTGTCTCAAAAAAATAAAAAAAAATTAACAAAACAAAACCCAACAGTATGGCTTATATAAAATTAAACTTCAGGTCTGAACTTGATGTGTTAATGTATTCTGTAAGGGAGTAATATCTTTCAATACAGAAGTCTGTCAGCTTCAACTCTTACAGTAGCCCCTCTTTTTTTTCCCCATGGAGTGTCTTTACCTTATACAGTGAGCATACGTGAGTTAAAAATAATTTCCTTTCCAGAGAGAGCTTAGTCAATTTTCTTAAAAGCTCTTGTTATCATCCCTCAGTAAAAACAGGGTTTAGATATAGAGGCCGGGGATATAGCTCAGTGGCATAAGCGCCTGCCTGGCAAGCATAAGTTCCTGAATTTAGTTCCTGGTAAACACCCTGCCTCCCAAAAAAGAAATAGATGCTATCATAGAAAAAAGCACCATCTGAGAAAGATTAGAATTCTAGTGATCTTATTCGAAATACTTTTTGAAATACTAAGAACATTGTCTGGTTTGAGGAGTAGGATTTCCGTGAAAAATAGCCTTTTGTAGACTTGTGAATACTTTATGCTCCTTAAGGAGTGTTTATGTTTTGCTTCTTTATGCTGTGGTTATTTTGTCATGTAAATATTGTGTTATAAGCATGATAAGGACTGACTACATTGCCTTGCACATAATAAAGGTCCTCAGTTAATTCACGTATGTGATTTCATATCTTGAGAAAATTGGTTTGTCTAAGTCAGGCCTCTGGAGAACAGGGGTGTCTGGGGAATTAATTTAGTAGCCCAGGACTGTTTGATAAGGTGGATGCATAAGTACTGTCACTCTGTTTATTGGGAAAACCTGTGTTTCCTGGAAAAGCTTGATAGCGGTACACTGAAGAGTGCCGGTGCACGTAGGTAGGTCGCCTGAAGAGTCCAGCGTTTCGTTGCTTTCTGTCTCTCAGGTTGGTGATGGCACCACCTCTGTGACCCTGCTGGCTGCCGAGTTTCTGAAGCAGGTGAAACCCTACGTGGAGGAAGGCTTGCACCCCCAGATCATCATCCGAGCTTTTCGCACAGCTACACAGTTGGTATGAGAGGCCTTGTGCTGGGCACCTTCAGCTTTCTCTTAATGAGGAAAATGTCTTTGCTGTGGTTTGGAGGGACTGGGACAGGCTCCTTGGGTCGTTTCCTGACTTGCTCTAGGAGTCTCATTTCTGTTATTTAGTAATTATTTAGTGCGGTGCATACAGCCCCAGTTAAGAGTCAGCCTGGTAGAAAATGATGTCTTTTAATAAGATACAACTATTTGTGGGGTTTGGGGGTAAGGGATTGGAGGATTGTGTGGTGCTAACAATGGAACCCTGTGCCTCACACCTGCTAGATACTCCTGGGACAAGTCATTTCATTCCTTTCTGCCTTAGTTTTTCCCTTTACTATCCATTTTGGGTGCTAATGTTAACATACGATTATATATGCTGGGTGCTTTGGAAAAGATAAAATAAATTGAAAATGTATTAGTATATGTACTTTGTTTATGAGTAAAATACAAGTTTTAAAAGTTGTAACAGAGGTTTTTGGTAAGCCACAGGTTCACCTAATCTGATGCCCTTCATTTTCTTTTTTTTAAATTTTATTTATTTGTGTGTGTATGTGGGGCCAGCTCAGCCCACCAGGGGGCGGGGCTGGCTGGCATGTGGTGCTGGGGGATTGAACCGCGGTCCCTGTGCTTTGCTAAGCTTGTTCTCAGTAGGCGCTTTAGACCACTGAACCATCTCACCAGCCCCAGCTGTAAGCTTTTAAAAGGTAAATTAATCACAGTCTGACACATGACATGTCTGTCATACAATAAATATTTGTTGGATTAACTGACTGCAGGGCCAAAAAAAGAGAAAATTTTCTATTTCAGTCAATACTCATTCTAAAGTCACAGAAAGCAACCACTTATCTATATGCTCGACAGGTTATAACTAACCTTATAACTAAGATCTTTTCCTTGCCAGGCTTCCCTTGAAATATGCTGATTTGTTATCATCATTTCTGTTCTTTGTATGTATTCCGGTACTAGGAATCGCACTCACGACTTCATGCTTGCCGGGCAGGCGCTGTGCTGCTAAGCTAAATCCCCAGCCCTCATTTTTACTACTTTCCAATGCAGTTCGGTAAGTCTTCTTCCACGAGTATATTTAGTTGTGCTGTTATGGCTG
>NW_004529715.1:0-2198 GCF_000260255.1 Octodon degus
CAGCTGCGTCTGGCTTAGGTCTGGCTGCTGTGCTCAGCTCCTTCCTGCTGCGGACCTGGGCTAGGACTGGGTCTGGGGGTTCCCGGAAGTCGGCAGCAATTCCGGACTTGGGCTAGGACTGGGTCTGGGGGCTCCCGGAACTCGGCAGTAAATCCTACTCGGCGGGCGGGGTGGGGGAGGCACTAGGTATGTGTTTGTATTTTACCCATAAACCAAGGCTTCCACTTCTCTTGGGTGACCCCAGTGAGCTCCAAGCCATCATCACAGGCTATTCTGAGATACCTTCAGACAGTACAGACTTCTCTTCCTGGTGGTTGAACCAGGTCCCTGGACAGATCCCCTCTCTGTGCCAATCTAACCTCCTCGTCTCAGATTTTAAGCTTAGGGCTACTTGCAAATTTCCAGTCTTTTACCACACCAACTGTCAGATTCTTTTCCAGATATCAGGTTGTGCAATCCACAACCTGGACTGAAAGTTGTCCCTTCAGTTTCTCCAGACTCCAGAGTCATGGTTTTGTGGATTAGCCTCCAGAGTTGATGCCCCACTCTTAGAACCTCAGTTCTTAGGCTCCTGATATTTAAGTGTGGGCTACAGGCTGTACCCTGAAGAATTCCAGCCTCCAGACTACACGCTATAAGGTGTATCTTGATAGACCAGGATTCTGCCAGTGACTGCAAGTGGCTCCTGGGGTCCAGCAAGATGAGGTCAGAACAACCTCAGACAGATAGCAAGGCTCTCTGTATGCCTTTATGTTACACCTGTCACAGAGACTTGGACAGTTATTTACGATAGAGAGTATCTGTAATGGTTGGCTGCAGATTTATGTGTATAGAAGTTGTGTGGACATGTTAAAAATGTTTTTTAAATCTTTTATTGTCTCATTCTTTTAAAAATTGTGATGACATACATACTGCAATATTAATGACAAGTGATGTTTAGTATGTTCACAGTGCTGTAAAACTATCAATGTTATTCATTTTATGACAATTGAATTACACTGAAAGGAAACCCCATTAAGAGCAGTAGTCATACTCCATTCATTTCTCCCAGGACCTTGAAATCAGGATTCTGATCTCTCCATAGATTTTCCTATTCTAGACATTCTATGCCATTAGAATCTACCACATGTGATGGTTCATAGCTGAATTCTTTCTCTGAACATCATGTTTTCATAGTTTCATTTAACAACCATTCTCAGGATTTCATTCCTGTTGATGAATATTCCATTTTATGATGATGTCACAGTGATTGTTCTAGTTACTGTTTGGGCCTGTTTGGTTTTTCTCAGCGTTACTATGAAAAACTCTCATGAGAATTAAGTGTATATATTCTATGTAGGCTAAGTCTTATAGCACAAATGCCATATTGATTGCATATAGATTAGTTTATTTTTAGATATATTCAGGAGTGATATTTTGGGAGCAATGGAAACCCATACCTTCATTATTCATAACTAAGTTCTTGGAAGATTCACCCTAAATTACATGCTGAAAGGCTCTCATATTAAGTTCTTCTATACACTTGATTTCTATGGGCAATGTTGAAATCTACAGCCAAGTAGCATGTATTTATACATGATGTGCATATTGGAACATAACCATTCTTTGCCATGCAAGGAAGCATGTGAGAAAATTGTACTGTAAGTAAATGAATAATATACCAAAGCCAATGAGTGTGAGAAAGTGAAGAATTTATCCAAATACTGCAAGAGTTCAATGGAGAATTCTAAGATAGGAATGTACCATCAAATTCTTAGACTGGATTGGGGTACAGCGAGATCCCAGCAAGAGTCCCAGGCATACTTTTTCAGATCTTCATACACACTTTGTACCTCACAGAAGTACCTGTATTGTGTCAATAGTTATACCTTAAAGGTTATGTCACCTAGACCTGTTGCAGAGATGTGGTTACATGTTATTGTAGAGAGTATCTATATTGGTTGGTTGTAGATTTTTGTGTGTAGAAGTTATGTGCATATGTTAATAATGTTATGTAAATCTTTTTTTTCTTTTCAAAGTTTTATTGATAAACATATAGCAATGAGACAGATTCAAATCAAATCGAAAGTACAGTTTCAACAAATAATACACTGCATACATCCTTCCTAGGGGTTAATTGCTGTACAAGATGCAGACTTCTGATCCTACTTACAAACACCATTAGAAAAAATCATTCTATTCATTAAGAGAATGCAACT
>NW_004529716.1:0-2196 GCF_000260255.1 Octodon degus
CTAGAAAAGGAAGAGCAAACCAAACCCAGAGCCCAAAGACGGGAAGAAATTATAAAGATTAGAGCAGAAATTAATTCAACTGAGATGAAGAAAACAGTCAAAGAATTTACAAGAAGAATTGACAAATCAAAATGCCGGTTCTTTGAAAGACTAAATAAAATCGATAAGCCTCTAGCTAGCCCCTCATCAAAAAGAGGAAAGAAAAAATTCAAATACAAGCAATAAGGAATGAAAAGGGTGTAATCACCACAGACCCAGTGGAAATTCAGAAGATAATCAATAGCTACTTTTAGAATCTTTATGCTCACAGAATAGAAGACACAGACAAAATAGACAGATTTCTAGAAAGGTACAAATTACCAAAACTGAATCAAGAAGATATAACAACTCTCAATAACCCAATAACAGCCAATGAAATACAAAATGTAATAAAAAGGCTATTGACAAGAAAGGTCCAGGTCCTGATGGACTCACAGCTGAATTCTGCAAGAAATTTACAGAAGATATAATCCCTACACTCCTCAAACTCTTCAGTGAAACTGAAAAGGAAACAGTTCTCCCAAAATCACTCCTGGATGCAAGTATTATACTGATACTAAAACCAAGGAAAGACACAACTAAAAAAGAGAATGAAAGGCCAATCTCCCTCATGAACATAGATGCAAAAATCCTCAATAAAATCTTAGCAAATAGAATACAGCTAATCATCAAGAAGATCATACACCATGAACAGGTAAGATTCACCCCAGGGATGCAGCGATGGTTCAATATTCAAAACTCTATGAATGTAATACGCTATATCAATAGAGCAAAATCTAAAAACCACATGATCATCTCCATTGATGCAGAAAAGGCTTTTGACAAAGTCCAACACTCATTCATGTTCAACATCCTACAGAAAATTGGAATATAAGGCCTCTACTTCAATTTGATAAAAGCCATCTATGACAATCCAATGGCTAATATAATTCTAAATGGGGAAAAACTCAAATCTTTTACTCTCAGATCTGGTACAAGACAAGGATGCTCTCTATCACCCCTCCTATTCAATATAGTTTTAGAATCATTACCTAGAGCCATTAGACAAGAGGGAGAAATAAAAGAGGGAGAATAGGTAAAGAAGAAGTTAAATTATCATTATTTGCAGATGACACGAAACTTTACTTGGAAGACCCAAAAAAATCCACCAAGAAGCTACTAGAATTGATACACAAATTCAGTAGCATAGCAGGATACAAAGTTAGTACCCAAAAATCAATAGCATTCTTCTACACAGATAACAAAGACACTGAGAGTGAAATTAGAGAAACAATATCTTTTACAATAGCACCAAGGAAAATGAAATACCTTGGAATTCACTTAACTAAGGAAGTCAAATATCTTTTTACAGAAATTACAGTACTCTGAAAAAGGAGATGGTAGAGGTTTCAGAAAATAGAAAGATATTCCTTGCTCCTGGATAGGAAGAGTTAACATCGTGAAGATGGTCATACTCCTAAAATTATTGTACAGATTTAATGCAATCCCTATCAAACTACCACCAACATACCTCCCAGACCTAGAGTAATCATTCCCAAAATTTATTTGGAACCAGAAAAGACCTAGAATAGCAAAGGCAATCCTGGGCAACAAAGACAAGGCAGGAGGCATTACAATTCCTAACTTGAAATTATACTACAAGGCTACTTCGATAAAATCAGCATGGTCTTGGCAAAGAAATAGAGCTGAGAATAAATGGAATAGATTAGAAAATGCAGAGGCCTCTAAAAACACACTCAGTCAGCTAATCTTCAACAAATGGGCCAAACACGCTTACTGGAAGAAAGCCTCTCTAACAAATGGTGCTGGAAAAACTGGCTCTCTATATGCCAAAAACTAAAAAACTTGACCCAGGTCTATCATCATGCACTAAGCTAAAGTCAAAATGGATTAAAGATGTAAACATTAAAACAGAAACACTAAATCTCCTGGAAGAGAAAGTAGGAGGAACTCTGGAAGACATAGGGGTAGGGAAAGAGTTCATGAACAAATATCAAATCGCACAGAGAACACTTGAAAGAATTAACAACTGGGACCAACTCTTATTGAGAAGTATTTGCATGTCAAAAGAAATTACCAACAAAGTGAAAAGACAACCCACAAATTGGGAAAAAAAAAATCTTAACTAATAAGCACTCAGACAAAGGTCTGCTCTTT
>NW_004529717.1:0-2196 GCF_000260255.1 Octodon degus
CTCTCTCTCTCCAAGGCCTGAGTGCTGAGCCCACTGAGCCCGCTGATAGAAGGGCCCTCAGGAGCAGTGTCAGCTCAGCTCAGTCCAGAGATGATGCCTGAGTTACTGAGAGTCTGTGCTGCCCTGAAGCATGAAGTCTAAGCAGGCAAAATCCAGAAAAACTGGCTCATCTTCCTCTGTGCTTTAGGCATGCTCTGACCATAAGGCTGGACACTGCGTCCTCCTCCCTCAGAGGAAAAGAGGAGATAGACATACATGGTGTTCTGTCCCTCAGCCCAACCTGCAAATTCACATGCACTCATTTATAGCAGACTCCATGCTCTCCATGCCCCAACTTTCTATTCAACAACATGGGCACAGGAACCAGATCACCAGCTTCTCACAGTTCTCTCAGCAGTCATCCCACTGCACCTTTGTCAGTTCAAAAACTCATGGAGTGCAACAGGTTAGCCACACTGAGATAGCTCACCCTGCTCTTGGGCAATATGCACGTTCGCATAGTTTCTCTGCTCTGGGCAGAACTGCACAGCCCTGCCAAAGACCCTAGGAACTCTCAGGCCACAACACTGCCCATTGCTCAGTCTACTTCTCACAACCCTCACACAGATGGACTGTACTGGATTTTCTCTTGAATGAAGAATTTATGTGTCTTTCCCAACCCATAAGATAGTCCCTCATTCCCAACCTTATGCAAACTTCTAAGTGGACTCTTTCCTCCCCTCAGCATCCCAAGGTGAAAACTAGATGGCCTGCTGTCCTCTCTCACCTTGAGCTTAAGCCTGTGAAAGTCACAGCACACTTTCTAGCACCAACTCTCACTAAAGACAGCTATGTATAGCTTGTCTCCCAATGCAAGAGTCATATGTGGAGTCACATCTCACTGGATCTCTCTCATGTACTCACTGATGACAATCACTTCTTACTCTAAAACTCTTTTTCTCTGGGACTCTGGGATGGGATGCTCTCTGTATTCCTGTACAACCCCCAGGTCCATCTCATTCAATCTCTTTCTCTAGGTTCCCTTTGTCCCCATAACCCTTAGCAGCATTTCCAATATTTCTTAGGTCATAATATGGAAGGAGGGGCCAGCAAGATAGCTCAGTGGTCTAAAATGCTTGCTTCAGCAAGCTCAGGCAAGCGTGCAGGGACCACGATTTGATCCCCAGTGCCACGTGGCACACCAGTCCCAGCCCCAGCATGGGCAGAGCCGGCCACAAAAATAAATAAATAAATAAATAAATAAATAAATAAATAAATGCAGAGAGCAGTATGATGGCTCTTCGTCAAAGGGGTGAACAGGTGGCGATTTGCAATGGGACGGGTGGCAGTCTGAGCAGGCTGTTTGCTAATGGATGGTCTACTCACCCTGAAGCCTGAGATCCCAGGAATGCTGGATGGGGAAGTTCCACCTGAGCTGTTGTCCTCAGGCACCTTCCTTCCCAGCTCTACACATTTCCCATGGGTGCCTTTTCTCACTCATGTGGATCATGCCACAGAATTGCACGAGCGAACGTGTCTCTTTCCGCAGTGTGGTGCACTCACTCTTCCACCTCCATGACTGCATACCCACTCATTGTGGACCTGTTTCCTTGGATAGGTGAAGATGTCTCGTGTTCTCTGGATCCCCAGCCAGTGAAAAGGTGACCGGCAGGTTACTTGTCATGCTGCTGCTAGACATGCCAGCATTCTGCATCATCTCTTACCATTTTGCATTCATATTTATGCCCCTTGTAGCCCCCCATGAATACATGAGTATTTCAGCCTGTGTTCCCTTCATCGTGTGGTGCCCACTTTGCTAGAATGCGTTTCTCTTTCCTTGAGGGTCCCTCTCCTTTTTTAAAAATAATTACTTTTATTGAGAAACAAATAGCAATGAGACCATTTCAAAACCGATTCATAGGACAGTTTCAATGATTCATACATTGCATATTGTTATCTTTGTAGTGGTTATTCATAGTACAAAATGCAGACACGATATTCCGTCTGAACACTATTAGTACAAATCTTTCTTCTCATTGAATTAAGAGAAAGTAGCTGTATATCTATCCTAACTATTTTGTATCTACAGATACAAAATGGTCATTCATTTGCATTCCCATTTTTGTTGAATTTTGTCAGAGATGGGTATTCCATCGCCATTTAAGTAGTGCAGGTTTGTGAACTCAGCAAAATGTTCCATTATAGTCCAGTAGTCCA
>NW_004529718.1:0-2152 GCF_000260255.1 Octodon degus
AAAGAAAGAAAGAAAGAAAGGAAGAGGAACCTGTGAACTTCAAGGCTCTCCTCAGAGCAACTAGATTCTGTGGCCGGAGGCACGGGAGGAGCACCAGGCCTGCCTATAAGGCCAGTATTTGGGGAGGGACCTCTGCAGTGTCTGGCAGAGTTCCATCTCAGGCGGAGGCAGGACAGTGAACAGGTGTGGGTAGGCAGACACAAGTGGATGCGGTCTGCGTATGTTGGGTCTTTCACCTAACTCAGGCCTGGCACACACTAAGCATGGCCTCCTCCACGGAGCTGCATTCTGGGCTCCTTGCTGACACATTCAATGCAGTAGCTGAGTGGCACTGGTGTTACAGTGCAGTTTGAAGTTGCTGAGCAGCCTGAACCCAAGTGTCAAGGGCTGAGCCCTCAGGTAGCAATGTCTAGAGATGGGAGGCTCAAATTACCCCAGGGAGGCTAGGGATGAGAAACCCAGGCTGGGCCTCCACCAGGCAGATTCTCAGGAGGCCACAGAACAAGGGAGATGGGGAGCGCTGGCCATTGGGCCTGTTGATCTGGACATCAGTGTCAACCTGCATGAGAGCTCGTTGGGTACATGTGTATTGGTCTGTGACCACCAGCTCTTCAGACTCCCCAGCAAGAACTCATTTACAAAAATTCCCACATCAGCACAGTAGGCATCCAGCATAGTCTGTGACTGAGCCCTCGAACTTCGAGCCTCTGTGAAGGCTGGCTGAATCCCAGCTCTGCCTCTTAACTGTAGTGGCATGTCAGTTCACAAACTAATTCTTTCAAAGTTTCTGGTCGTAAACTGATTTGGACAAGACCCAGATCGTATTCAGTGGTTATGTTCAGTATTGACCCAATGGGAGATTTGATTCAGTTCTTGTCCAGTTTGGTTTGGGACTAGAAACGTGGAAAGAATTAGGTTCCTCAACCTAGGTACCACCATAGACAGGTCATCCTTGGCGAGTCACTCATCACTTTAGGGCCTCAGGCTCCGTATCTGTAAATGGAGATGACATCAGTAGCTACATATTAGCCTATGATAAAGTTTAAGAGAGAAAAGACTTGTTGGAACCATTTCACATAGTGCCTTCCTAAACAGTTACTACTGCTATGACTTGGGCAAGGCATATGTTTGAATGCTAACAAGAACACACATCTGCCATTCTCCTGACAAACATAAATTCCAGACCAGACAGTGATCCTGCTGTTGTGTTCAATGACCCATCTTTCATGCTGCCTGGCACCCCTATGCCCTGTCACGTTTTGCCTCTGTGGCTGTGCTTGGTTAAGTTTGAAAGACTGACAGTGGCGATACTTGAGATTTGTCCGAAAAATGGCCCATGCGTACCCCAGACACCTGGAACAGGGGAGCCTTGATGCCTGATGTCTGAGGAGAAAGCTTGCATGAAGCAGAGCTATCATGCAAGGAGTGTAGCCAGGACCAACGTGGCTGATACTTACTCCAACCTTATAGAACCCTCCAAGGAAGTGTTGTCAAAGAGCCACCGGAAGAAAAAATCCAGGCTGAAAAGCAAGGGAGTCTTCTAAGTGTTTGTTTCGTCCCCTTGTAATTTATGAGAATTTTCTACCCCTCTTCCTTACTTCTGTGGTGCTGCAGGAGGAACCCAGGCCTTTGTGAATATTAGGGAAGTTCTCTGACACTGGATTCTGGCCCCAACTTGAAAGAGTCCATTTCTAATACTCCCTGTGATCACACACATTCCAGTTTCACTATAAAAAGTGGTGGAAATGTGAAATCTACCATTGTTTCATCTGATGTCACTTACACAGTGTGACTTACAAGGCAGATTTTAGAAAACTCCCTGAGTTAAACACGCCTATGATTATACTCTACCAAATGTGTGTGTGTGTGTGTGTGTGTGTGTGTGTGTGTATTTGTATGTGCGTGGTTTTCACCCCAGGAAAGATCATATTTCCAGGAGAAACAATGGACAGAAAAACTGCACTCCAAATAGTTACTCTAGGCTCAGGAGTTCTTTCCAAATCCATCTCAATTTCCCTGGTAGCAGTGCTCTACAGATATGGCTCCAAATCTGAACTTAGGGCAGCAGATGAGATATACCTGGTAAGGCCAAGAGAAGGCAGGATCAGCACCATGAAGATCAAGAATGTGTAGACCTTGGTCATCATGTTCC
>NW_004529719.1:0-2193 GCF_000260255.1 Octodon degus
TTCTTTTAGCTCCAGGAGCCTTTGGGGTGGGAGCCATTCACCCAGCTCTTCGCTGACTACCAGACCCTCTCTGGCCTCCCCAAAGACAAAGATGGCAAGACGAACCTATGTGTGAAGAAGTTATCAGAAGCAGTGCAGAAGAATCTGGGGCCTTTCTTTCAGTCCTTGGGCTGGCCTGTCCAGAAGAAAGTGGCTGAGAGCCGGTCCTGCCTTCCCTGCTCACAGGAACAGCCCATGAGAGCATACATGGATTCCAACGAGAAAGGGACATGAGGCAGGTGTGGAGCGAGAAGGGGAAGATCCCACTTCTGGGCTGCTGCTGGGACCTGGCTAGAGATATTATGAACTTTGAGTTAGCATCCCGCTGCTACCAGATTCTTGGGTTCCTCAGGCTTTTCTCTCGGTATTTCTTGTCTCAAACAAAGAATTGGACAAAGGAAGCATGAAATGTAGCAAGGTTTTATGTTTATTAAAGGTAGAAAAAGAAACGTGGTCTGCAGAACAATTCCAGGTCAATGGAAAGTAGAGGAAGAAGCCCCCTCTGTCAGGCGAGAGGAGACCACCATGCAGGAGACAGCCCAGTGGGTGCCGAGAGAGCCGTAGCCATCTTTCACGTCTAGCCCTTCTCAGGCCGACCTGCCCCGTGGTGATGAAGCTCTGGCACATGTGCAGCAGTGGGGTGGCAGCGCCATTGGAAGCACTACAAGATTTGCCATCACACAGCCCTGCTTGGAGCAGAGCTTTGGGAGATGTATTTCTGCACGTTTCTGGGAAGTCCATCATCGGCAGGTCACGCCCACGGCCAGCTGCTGAGCCCCAGTCTCCTGCCTCCCTTCTTCGCAGCCTGCTTTCAGGGTGATGTTCATTGTCATAAAGATAAAAATGGAAGCAAGCTTCTCGGGAATGTGCTTTGTGCTTTCTTTTTCAAGCTATTATGCCTGGCTAGAGACTTGCTAGCCAGGTATAATACATTATATACTTTCACAAAATGCTGGACTTAATCCAGCCTCCTGACGTTCATTTTTCATCAGCAGTCCTAAAGACCTTGGGTTGCCATATGTTTTCACTCACTCCCCCTCTTCTATCCTTGAGCAAGTCTTTCAATTCCTCGTTTTGAGAAATTTTTTAATAGCAAGAGAGACAGGCTGATGTGGTGGACAGAGCCCTGGATTAGCCTTGGTCCTACAATCAGTCAGCCTCCCTGTGTGTCTGTGTTTTTATCTATGATGTGGATAAAAGACCTTGATTCCCGGGATGTTGTTTGATGCCAGTGGACATGTTTGTGACCATCACAAGCTGCTCAAGGCAAGTTGTCCATTAACTTTCTCCAGTCCCACAGCAGCTTTAAGGTTCCGTTATAATGTGGACATTCTGAACACTGAATCTCACCACCATGTTGACTCTCTGAAGTTAGCATTCAGTTCTATAAGGGTGATTGTTGAGTATCAGTATTGGTTCCAATATTGATATTGATAAGAACACAGTAATACCTTGAATGCAGAGTGTTTCTCTTTGCAAACAGTTTGGTTCATGAACAGAAGCTTTTGGCAAAACGTTGCTTCTCTCTGAAAACTGAGCACTGAGTGACAAAAGTGATGAAGGCTGTCTTTCCCACATACACATAGATGTGGCCATCTGCTCCAGAATCATTGAGCAATTTAAGTTCATGAACCACAGTATCACTGTACCTGCTGGTGTTCTATCCCAGCTGACATTTTTTCCTCATCTCTGGAAGGATTCTCAGGTGTAACTAGAATGGCATATCCTTAAACTGAATGCTTTAGAGCTATGCAGTTTGGCCCTTTAGGTTTATTTAACATGGAGGCCATCATGAAAGGACAAAATAACCTCCTGGCCCTTTACCTGTTGCTGATTAACAATATTTGTACCTTGCACAATTCATAGCTGTCATCCTAGCACTCTGGAAAGCTGAATCAGAAAGATTACAAGTTCAGACAGCTTAGTAAATTCGCAAGACCTTGTGTCAAAATAAAAAATTCAGAACGAAAATGTGTTGGGCGTGTACCTCACTGTGCGGGCCCAGAGTTCAGCCCTCAGTACTCAAAGCAAAAACCAACGACAACAACAACAAAAGCCCAACATGATTTGTGCTGTCTTCTGAGGCTGTCAAACACTTACAAAGTTGAATTTGCTAATGCAAAATGTGACTTCATGTGGGCTTATCAATACCCA
>NW_004529720.1:0-2193 GCF_000260255.1 Octodon degus
GAGGCCCAGTTGAAGATTAGATGTTCTTCCTGCTCTGGATCCTGAGCTTCTCTCCAGACTGCCCCTCAGGGAGACTGCAGAAGCAGAGGCAGCTGCTGGGCAGCTCCTTCCCCCTCAGGAGGGCGTCACCGGACCTCCGCTGTCTGCCTTCTGACTCGACTGCGCGTCTCCACCCTCCACCCTCCTCCGTGCGCAGTTCAAGAGCTGCTCTGGATGAGACAGGTAAGGAGGGCTGTGGGCACAGAACTTGTCCTCACACAAGGCAAGGCCCTGGGGCCACCTCAGCAGGGCCGGAGCCCTTAGCGCCCCTTCTCTTCTTCTTCCAGAGTCACCTCTTCCACACACCGCCCGCGTCGCGCCGGCTCTGTTCTCCCTGGAGCTGGGTCACTGACGTGGAGGAAGGAGTTTGCAGGTAGGGAAGAGATGAAGAGTCAGAACTGCATTTTCTCACAACTTGGAGTTGTAGTGTTAACGTGCAGTGATGGAGAGGGAGGGAGATGGAGAGAGAGAGACAGACAGACAGACAGACCGACAGACAGACTGACCGACTAAGACATAACCCAGCCTGGAATACTGTTTGCTGAAACTTAAAGTTTTGCCAAAGATATGTCAAGGCGGCGGCGGCAGCGGCGGGAGCAGCCACGACCACGACCGAAGCTGAAGCCGTGGCGGCGGCCGGAGCAGACGCGGCCCTCGTGGAGCAGCAGCAAGGTCCGCGGCCGCTCGCAGAGCTGCGGAGGGGCGGACGGGCAAGACAGGGCAGCTGCGCCACGGGTGGCCTCGTGCCTCTCTGCGTGCAGGAGCAGATCCAGAAGAGAAGTGAGACTGAGCCGGAGAGCTAGGTTGCTTCCGCAGGGAAGACTCCCTTCCCCGTGCTTCAGGCTGCTGAGCACTGAGCATCGCTCAGAATGGAAGCCATTGCCAAATACGCCTTCAAAGCGACTGCAGACGATGAGCTGAGCTTCAAAAAGGGGGACATCCTCAAGGTTTTGAACGAAGAGTGTGATCAGAACTGGTACAAGGCAGAGCTCAATGGCAAGGACGGCTTCATCCCCAAGAACTACATAGAGATGAAACCGCACCCGTGGTTTTTTGGCAAAATTCCCAGTGCCAAGGCAGAAGACACGCTTAGCAAACAGCGGCATGATGGGGCCTTTCTAATCCGGGAGAGTGAGAGCACTCCTGGGGATTTCTCCCTGTCTGTCAAGTTCAGAAATGATGTGCAGCACTTCAGGGTGCTCCGCGACGGAGCTGGGAAGTACTTCCTCTGGGTGGTGAAGTTCAATTCCCTGAATGAGCTGGTAGATTCCCACAGATCAACATGCGTGTCCAGTAACCAGCAGATATTACTGCGGGACATAGAACAGGTGCCACAGCAGCCAACATATGTCCAGGCCCTCTTTGACTTTGACCCCCAAGAGGATGGTGAGCTGGGCTTCCGCCGGGGAGACTTCATCCACGTCATGGATAACTCAGACCCCAACTGGTGGAAGGGGGCTTGCCAGGGCAGACAGGCATGTTTCCCCGCCACTAAGTCACCCCTGTGAACTGGAACGTCTAAGAAGCAGAGTATTTAAAGAAAGCGAAAAATTGAAAACACACAAAAGAATTACACGCACAAGCTGCCTCTAACAGCAGCCTGTCGGGAGCTCTGAACATCTGGCTGGTCACACTGGTGACCGTCTCACTTTTGTTGGAACTTTGGGGGTGGGAGGGGTTGGACATCAGAATTCCAACATTTACCTATTGAGTTGTTTTTATTACAGCTTCTCCACACTGCTCCCATTTCCTTCCTGTGTCCTTTTTCTCATCTTTTTCTCCTGTCCTTCAGTGCATGACATTTAAGGCCACATATAGTCCCAGCTGATGTCAATAATAAAAGAAAAAAACCCAAGCGGGCTGGTATTTTCTCTATGCAAAATGTCTGCTTTAGTGGAAATGACTGAGAACAGCTGTCTCCTGTTTCTCATGTATACACACAGAGGGAGCGGGCCAGGGGCCTGGGCGCCTCTGCAGGAGGAGGACGCCGTGCTCGAACCTGCGCCTCCACCCGCTTCAGTCCCCTCCAGATGTTGTTTTTTCTTTTTTTTTTTTTATTTAAAATTTTATTTATTTGTGTGTGTGTGTGTGTGTGTGTGTGGCCAGCTCAGCCCACCAGGGGGCGGGCTGGCTGGCCTGTGGTGCTGGGGGATC
>NW_004529721.1:0-2192 GCF_000260255.1 Octodon degus
TACTATAAATACTCATGAAGATTTCCTTCCTTGCCTGGAGCTCACCAGTACCCCTGTTGCCCAGTACCTAACGGCCACAAAATGGTATTAGCTGTGACTACTTGATATACATAACATAATGCAATGATCCCTGTGGTTATCATACCAAAATGTAAGACATCTAGGCATAAAAACCCGAGAAGGAAATATTGAGAAATATATTCCAAATTTCGAATAGAAAAAAAGATTTTCTAAGCAATAAAGCACACTATGAAGGAAAAAGACTGCCAAACTTGAGTGCAATAAATATAAAGTATATCTATAAACCAAAAGTAGAACTAAGGAGCAAGTATTGGGAATATTTGAAACATACATAATAGCAAGTGGTATCCACAATATGGAAAAAGCATCTAGTAACCAATAAGAACTAAATTAATAAAGGATATAAAAAACTACATTTTAATGAAGAAACAGAAATTACTATAAATATATAAAAATATCCTGGGCACTTATAATAAGGGAAACACATGTACCATCTTCACATTTTGTACTGAAGAACAATGCTTCATCCAGTCACAAAGATAGTCAGAACTATATTTTGTTATAAGTCTAAATCAGGACAGCCTCTTAAAATGGGAATATAACAGTATCCAGCAACACTACAGAAGCAAATATTTCCGACCCAGCGACTCGCCTCCTAAGACTGCACTGAAAAACTATTTTGTGTACTGGCATTAGAATATTTCATTTGAAACTCTAAGTATCAGGGAATTAGCTCTAACTTACACTTCCATGCTTAAATTATGCTATAGCTGCTCCACAGAAAACTTTTTACCTGTGTCAAACCACAAGGCATATATTCAAGCAAATATGAAATGTGGAAGAGCTTTGACTCAACTCTTTCTTGGGACTGAAATCATGCAAGAGTTACAGTACCCTGAGATCAACTTTTGTAAGATCATCACAACACTCCTCCACTCATCAAAGTTTCCTCACACCTTTACAGAGAATCGCACTCCACTAAAGCATGAGCTACTGCAGGACTTCTGGCTCCATCACCAAGGTTTCTGCTGCACTTTCTCTCAGGCAGAACCTTTCCCAGCATTCCCAATCCTCATCTGGAGAGCCAGTCTCCTGAGTAAGGCTGTGGGACTTACTCATGCTGCACTTCCTACACTACTCCTCCAGTACAAGAACCGTCACTTTCTGTCATTCACAGATTCAATGTTTATTTAGAACATTCTGTACCAGCATCACATAGTGGAATGGTGATATGTTGTAAAAGAACGAGGCACTCTATGAACTCTAATAACACTGAACACCATTTTTCACACTTATCGATACCCTTCCCTAACTACTTGCAGTTGAGAGGGCCAGTGCTAAACAAAACAAAAACCCAAACCAGCAAAATGCCTTATCTTGGGCTGGAGATTTGGTTCAGTGGCAGAATGCTTGCCTAGCAAGCTGGAAGCCCTGGGTTTGGTTCTCGGCCCCAGAAATAAAACAAAAACCTTTTCTTTAAGCCATCCAATATTCATACAGAGAATAAACACATAACAGGGACCCTTGATTGGAGGCTATAATTACATTCACAATTTGAAATCATTCCACTCTAGAGTGACTAATTTTTCCTGTTCTGTACAGAAAGTCATCACTTAACATGAACCAGCATTCTCTTAAGAAAAGTGACACTTACGTGACATGGAATGGGATGTTGGGCACCTTTGTAGAGACCTCAAAGTGGTTGTTGTCCCCATAGACATCAGTGAAGTACACTCCAGCGACACTTGTCACCAGATTCCCAGGGAAACTGGACAGCACCTTGTCACAGCCGTGCTGACTGGCCCAGTGCCAGGCCTGGCCGCCGATGAGCAAGCCCCCGCCATGCTTCACAAACTGGATAAGCTTTTCGGTCAAGGTGGTTTCGTAGGCAATGATACAGTAAGCCCCCTGGGACTCTGCGGGCTCTGGCATAGTCTGTGCCTCGACCCCAGCATCCTTCAGGAGGCTCACTAGGGGTTCCAAGGATGGGTGCACCCCAATGGGGGCCAGAGGAGAGACACGGAGCCAGCCCACTGCATTGACAAGAAATGGAGTCAAGCCAGCATGGGAAATGTAGCATTCGTGGGATATGACGACAAGGCGGCCCTGGCCATAGGAAGAGGCAGCAATGAGTACCTGGCCCTTGCCATTCACCATCACGGGGAAGGAGG
>NW_004529722.1:0-2191 GCF_000260255.1 Octodon degus
GATCTGGAAAATGGCACCTTCACCTCCGTGCTGTGTGCCCTTCCAAATAAAATACCAGGATGGCTGGCATATCTTACTTCCATCTTGGACTGTAGCCCAGAAGGATGCGTGAGAAGGACGTTGTCATTGTCTTGTTTCTAAGCATTTCACCATGGGACTTGGGCCACAGGATTGAAAGAACTTGGTCTGAACATTAACCTCAGATACTAGGAGTGATGTTCCATTACTTCTTCAGCTTCTGCCTGTGTGCCAGTTGTGTGATTTTGTCCTGACTCTTCACTCTGCCTTGAGGGTCCAATACAAACATACAGATTTGCATTTGGGTGGGCAATGATCTCATAATCCATATGGAACCTGGTTTATATCTCTTGCTGTAATTATACAAGATATTTCATCACCTGGGGTGTATGTTCCCCTGTTTGTCTACTGCACTGAAGTTGTGGATGATATACAGGTTGCATCTGCTCAACTCCCTAAACAAAAGGTTCAGAGAACACACGTGTGAACACGTGGTAATGCAATGTGGACCTCGACCTGCTCAAACTCAAAAAGATTTTCCAGATTTCACTGCAACTGGCTCTACTAGGGAAAGCTTTGGTGATCTAGACACAAATTCCTAACACACGTGGTTCTTACCAATATTCTTGTTAGTTATTAAAAAAGAAATTGTCCGTGGATAAACCACGGTGTTTTCTCAGCATCATGATACGAATGGAGACTACATGGACCACTGTAGTTTTCTCTTTCAGCCTAGGTCTACGGTCTCTCCTTCTGTTTGTATGTACAGTACATCTACTTGTGGTTATTGTTTCTGCAAATCTTGTCAGTCACCACTACTGAATAAGGTGGTCTGCGATCTCTGAGGAGATCTCAATGGCCCTGCACCCACAGTTGGTTTTACTGACAAAGTCTATGGTGTATCTTCAAATTAGTTTTCATCATAGGGGATTTCCTTAATAATATTTTCACAAGCCATGCTCCTCACTCTCCTAACTCTACTTCTGGCATTCTGGTATTCTTCGGATTCCATCTTCAGGTGGTGACACTTAATCTTGTGTGTAGCTTTTCATTTAGGCCTTTCAGGAGAAATCCTTTATTTCATGTTCTATGCAGTGGTTTATTGTATGTCTCAGATGCCATGATCTAAGTATCTTTCACATACTGAGTGGTACTTTGTGTGTTTCCAGCAGTTTCCTTAGGTCAAAGGATTGTTTCGTCTTTGTTTAAGAGCTGTTCTATCACTTATCTCCAGGGTTACACCCTCATTTTTTTATTTTTTATTTTTTATTTTAGTGAAGGGTCTACAGGGTGCTCCCGGTCTCACTATCAGATTGGACTTGTATTGATACTTCTTTTACAGCCTCCCAAGTATTGGGATTACAAGCTCACAACATCACACACAGTCTGAGTCTCTGTGTGAAAACGCCACAGAGCCTGACCTGCGTGACAAGTCAGAGATCAAAATCCCAGACCCTGCTCCTGTTTGCAGGTGCTTTAAACCAGTGAGCTATTTGGCAGATCCTACACGCTCATTCTTGCAAAGGAATATCCAAACTAGGGGGTTTAAGCAACTATCTCTTATAACTTCAGAACTGTTTAGGTCCTGAGTAACTGTTCATTCAGGTGTAGGACTGGTGCAGTTTTGAGAACAGTTTGGTTGGAGGGTAGTAAGCAGAGCCAGATTCCTTCAAATTATAAGTACATGGCCCCATGGTTTCTTGGGTTCTTCAGTAGGGACATAGTTGCACAGATCTTTCTTGCAGGGTGAAGTGGTTTATCAGGCAAACCTCGTGTACCATGAAATTTGTTGTTTTTGTGTTACAGATATGGTGAGGAGCAACATTTTTAACTTTTTTCCCTGCTATATATACGGATCCATTCTCAAGGGAGACTATCTTGGGAGTGGACAGTTGTGATTTCTGCAGTGAAGTGCTCCAGCTGTGCACGTGGGCTTTACCATTAGCAAAGGAGTAGAGCATTTGCCCATCCAGATACCTCTATTGATTTCCATGTCTGCTTTTGGTATCTGCAGGTTCTATATGAGAGGTCAACCTAGAGATGAGTGGTCATCAACAGGGTCTGTGCTGATCCTTCAGGAAGAAAAAGAAAATAAAAGAAGACAGAGAAAGAGAGAGACAGTGAGGAAGGAAGCCCAGAGGGGAGCGACAGACAGACTTGCTCTGCTGCTGTT
>NW_004529723.1:0-2187 GCF_000260255.1 Octodon degus
GAAGTCGTTTATTCATTGATTTCAGCTGTAATTCCCACTTTGCTCTGTGTTAGTGTCCTCTGCACTTGTTATGGGTGGGCTTTGCTTCTGAGATTGCATTTCCTTCCTTCCCATTTGCATTTTGTATAGCCCTGTCTTTTGACCTTTCTTGTAGAGCTTTGATGCAGTTATAACCTTAGTACCTACAGAAGTTCAGGTGCAGATCTACCAAATTTCGATCTATCCAGCTGTACCTGGTTTGGATCTGGCTACTGTGCTCAACTTCTTCCTGCTGCTGCCCTTGGGAGTGAATCTGTTGTGCTCCTCTGGAAAATGTTCTTCTCCTGTACTAGCTGGATGGTTCTGTCCCCTACTCTCTCTGCAGGGATTGCAGCTGCAGGGTTTCACCTGAGGCCTGTGTGCCAGGCCTGAGCTGAGTCTGGAGGGGACAAGTTGGAGTAGGGGGAAGTGGCCACTCTCCCACACACTCACCGGGTCTGGGCTAGGACTGGATCTGGGTGTCCCTAGAACGCAGCAGAAATTCTAACATGGTGATCAGGTTCGGGGGGTGCTGTGGAGTGGTGTGGGACCCCAAGGTGCTGAAAGAGAGTCTCACCCACGCTACGCCTGGGCTGGGACTGGCAGGTCCCGCCAGTGCAGGGTAGCCTGAAGCTCTTCCACACACTCACCAGGCCTGGGCTACAAGTGCTTATTCTCTCCAGCCTGCATAGGCGATCTCTTTTGTAGGCTCTGAAGACCTCCAAACACTCCAGATGTCTCTTTGATTGTGTTCCTCGCTTTCAAAAATTTGCAAAGATATGCTTCAGGTCTTGACTACTGGTTTAATATTCTTAGCAATGCTTCTTATTAAACATGTCTCTCACAGTTGAAATAAATTGTACCTAGTGCATTTGGAAACAACTCCGATTTGGGAACGTGGATTTCAAGGGAAGGGAGTTGTGCTGCAATTCCATAAGGATTGCACTGAGACACTACCCATCTGTGTTTCCCTTATGTGTAGCCACTACCTGTTCTGGAGCAGGTTACCTTACAGGACACACTCAGAGGATAGAATAATGAAGGAAGTAGGGATTAAAACTGATGCCTTTCTTGCCCTCTGGTTGTACAAATCAAAGTCATCTCAGATTGTTTTATTCCTTGCAATACATTTCTCAGCATTAGAGATACCTTGAACCTGATATGTTGAGAACATTCTGTTTAATATTTTCTGCACACATCCATTGCTGTTTTACCTCCTAGAGGCAAAATGGAATGCAGAGAAGAGTGCTCATTGTGACTCTACTTTGCAAGTAGAACTGAAGTGTAAAGAGAGGACGATGACCAGAGTTGTTTCATTTTCAGACTTTGTGCAATAAGTGATAATCTTAACTCATGCTATAAACATAAATTAAAGGAAACAAAAATCGAGAATCCTGTTGAATTAGGCAGAGTTGTATACATCCATAATCCTTGACCCTGAGCCTCCTGACCTATGCAACTTGGATTTTCTGGATGAGATTTCCAAGGCAACTGTAATGAAAATCTCGACTATTTTTACTAAACTTGAGTTTCCCCAACATTCCATTCAATTGTATGGGGGAGGTTTCAAAACCAGTGATTTCTGCAGCCTCTTCTTTGCTACAACAACCCTTAGCTGACCTTATTCAAGCCCCAAGTGTTCCTTATAAGATATTAACATTAAATTAAATTTAATATTCTCTTCCACCCATACCCATGAGTTGTTTGTTGTTGTTTTTCACTCAGTGACCTGATGCACATGGAAAAAGCCCTGGGAAGGCTTTCAGAGAACAATAAAACTTACACTGAGGCATTGAACAAGTTGGCTTATCCCCATGAACCAGGACAAATTTCTGAAAAGATGTAATGCCATTGTAACAGAAATCCTTGATCATAGTGAGAGACAAGCTGCATTACCACTGCTATTACATTTTGAGATGGACATATTGTTAATTTAGTATTTATCTATCTTCTATCTATCTATCTAACATCTGTCTATCTATCTATCTATCTATCTATCCCACTGAGCTACCTTCCCAGCCATATTGTTAACTTTTAACAGCAGAGAAAAGACAGCTGGCACACTGCTGGTGGTGCCTGGAACCATAGCAATCCCTAAACTAGATTAGTAATGGCTCATCAACCATTTGGTAGATTGGAGTTAGAGACCTCTTTAAAAACTGACTCTCA
>NW_004529724.1:0-2184 GCF_000260255.1 Octodon degus
TGAAAAAGCCAAGCAACTTTGTAAATGGAGTCACATTCTGAGAAACAGAGTCACACGCTGGTGGATACACACCAGAACCTGCTGGGTACAGATATCTTTAGTCGCACCCGTTTCCACAGTCGCTGTCAGAAACATCATCTCCTCAGACTGCTTCTCTCTGTCCCCACTAGCACGCTGGTCTAAGCTACAGCTCTCCTTTACCTTTGCTGCCTCAGCTGCCTCCTAACTCGTCTCACTATGGCTACTCCTGCCCCCAAGTTCATAGACTGAAGTTGTAAGCCTGTGCCCATAGATGCTGTATAATTTAACCTCTGCCTCTTCCTAGTTTGTTTATACTAATCACTGTTCCATCTGAGGGCTTTTGCAGTATTGTTGATTGGCCTGGAACATCTTTGCTCCTCCTTCACCTCTTTACATCCTCTTTTTCCCTCAGAGATCATTCAAAATTCAATCATAGAGGCCTTTCACCACCTCTCCATTCCAGACTGGAGCACATGTTTGCTACATACCTCTGAAGTACTTTGTTTTCTTTTAGTTTGTTTAATACCTGCCTCTAAACACTCCATGAGAACTTTTGAGGAGTATTGGGCTCACCACTATTTCCTTAATGTCTGGAACAGTATCTGGCACAAGTAGTATTTGTGGTTAATATCTATGTTAGTCAGCTTTTTGTTACTGTCACAAAATACCTGAGAAAAACAGCCTAAATAAGAAAAGGTTTGTTTTGGCTTGTAGTTTCAGAGATTGCAGTCAATAGTCACCTAGTTCCATTACTGATCATGGTAGAAGAGTGTAGTGAAAGAAAGCTGCTCACTTACACCAACCAAGAAGCAGAGATGAAGAGACCATCACGAAGACAAGGGGAGTCAAATGTAGTCCCCAGGTCACAGTCCCATGATCCACTCCCTTCAATGAGGACCCATCTCTTTCCATTGTCAGCTCACAATAATGCTATCCAATGATGGTCTCATCAATAGATTAACCCACTTGATGAATTTAAGAGTCCTCATGATCCAATCACTTCTCAAAAGACCATCAGCAACCACATCTTCAACATGAGTGAGGGAGCTCTTTCAATCCCAATCATTAAGTGTTGAATTAATAAATATCCCCTTAAGAAGCTAAAAAGGTATTGTAATTAAGAATGGTTAAATGTATCTAAAGGAGCACCTTGATTTAGAATAATTATCTTCCTCTTAGTGTATGTTGTTGGCCTGTTAGTCTAGTTGTAATCTGTGTTTATGATAATGTGGTAAGGATTTATTAAATAAATTAATTTGATGCTGGCAAAAAAATGCCTTGAAAAGGGGTGGGCAGGAAAGGGGAGATGTGTTATTTACATGTACCAATTCCCTAAATGAGTGTAATCATTTTATACTGCAAACATGTACTAATAAAAATTAAAAATTATAATAAAATATCCCCTTAGATATAGACAAAAGCCTGAGGATATGTGTGCATGCTCCCTCCCTAGCATGCTCTGTGGTACAACTTGGACCAGGTTATTGGGCGCAATTGCAGGTTAATATTGAAAATAAAAGAATATATGAGAAAACGTCCTAGCAGGTGTGAGCATGATGTGTTCGGACAAGCTGAGTTAGTACTGCTAGTAACTAAGGAGGCAAATACAAGCGCTACAGGTGGCGGTAATTTACATGGACACCCCATGTCGGCCTTCATCCCCCACATGAAGGTGGTGAGAGTCACTCAAGGAAAGCACGTTCTAAGAAAGCACAGGTTGGAGAACCCACAAGCGTGAAATGAGCACTCTGCTGGGGGACACTGCAGTCCCCTCAGTGGTTAAATGGGGTGAGTGGGCATTGGCTCCGTGCTCACATCTAGACCTAGCACTGGGTGAAGAGGACTCAGTGTAAGGAACTGCAGAACAGGGGACAAAGGGAGGAGATGGAAAAGGGACTGCTGTTGGATCCTGCAGCCAGAGCCCCAGGTGCCCCAGGGAAGGGAATGTGGGCCTGCTGGATTCCCTGCTCTGCCTCTCAATATTGAGGGCTCCTTTTCATGAAGTAAGACCAACCTCACTAACTGCCTCTTCAAGAGTGCACCAGTCAGGAAGATTTCACAACAAATTGGGGAAATAATTGGGGAATCATAATGGACAAACTGTGCGCCATTTGCCAGTGTCGCACTTGTTAGCAGAGACAGCAGTGTGCCTCGTGGGGCTCA
>NW_004529725.1:0-2184 GCF_000260255.1 Octodon degus
TAATTACAAACTACAACCATTCCCCATGACTACATGAGGCTTTATGGAAACAAATACACACAAGGCATATCATCTAATTAGATGAATGTCCCCATTTATAAAAATATTTTGTGTCTTTACAAAAGACAATTGATAACTACATAATAAAAGAATGAGAAATCATTAGTCTTAGAGTACTATATGTTTCACTTGTGAAGAAAATCCAGATTGTGGAAAATATTTTAATTTTAAGTAATATAACTGATAGCTGAAGGAAATATTATTTAGCTGTTACTCTGTTGCTCTTCTTGAAGCCTGTTGCGACTTCTAACTCATCTTACTAATAAAGATTTTCAACAGTAGCTGTGAGAATGAAAGTTTTATGCCTAATTTCCTCATTTGAGCTTTAAGAGATGCATCCCTTATTACTCATCTGTGAGCTCACTCCCAGGCTACAACAATAAAGATTTCACAAGAGCAATAGGGAATATGACTTACCCAAAACTTCACTGTAAAGTTGATCCCATTTTTTTTCATTAAATGTCTGAAACCAAAGGTCAAAATACAATGCGCTCATCAAATTTTTTACTCTCTCCATGAAAGTCAGCTGACCACTTAATCCCGTCGCAATAATAGGTACATAAGAAGGAGGAAATAGAAGACCTCCGCTGTACTTTTCATATGTGTACCCAGGGGACCAGCGGAGGGTGTACACGAAAGGAATTTTCAGTAGCTCGGCCAGCAGCTCACCACCAGGAAATATGGCATCTGCAACAAGGACGTCAAACTTTGATTCCTGTAATTTTCTCAGAAGTTTCTTGTTCAAAACAGCATCTTCACAAATAATTTGACAGGCATCAGAAAATTGCGAGAATACTTCCTTTAGTTGTAGAAAATATTGCCAGTAGGTATCCTTTGGAACATTATAGACCCAATTTTCAACCCATTGCCTGAAAAATTTTTTATTTTCTTCTGAAGTTATTGATGAAGGGTAAGTTTCAAATTTTATACCAGATGGATGATTTTCATCAATGAAAATAGCAGATGAAGGTCTGAGAACTGTCACTTCATGTCCCCTCTGTGCAAGTTCAACCAGTATAACCTTTGCATTCAGCCAGTGACTATATTCCATTTGCCACACCAACACCTTCCCACAGCTCCCAGTGTTAAAGTAACAAAATAACTGTAGCAGCAGCAGAAGAAGAACTCTCATCATCCTAGACTTCCTGCTGAATTCAACTGCGTCCTTGTACAATGTGTTGTGTGCCATCCTTACTCATAATGTTTGCTAATATCCATGTAAAGAAAGCAAAAAGTTAATGTGTAACTTTTATTGACTTATAAATTCATTAAATGACAAATCAGTGAATGGACTGAGAGAGCAAATGAAAAATTCAAACCTAGATTGTGGCATATTTTGAAAACAACTTGAATATATCTTTATAGATTAAGGGTTTGGATTTAGTGTGATGTAGATTATTTTCCTGTGTGAACCACCTGCATTATATAATCAACTAATGTCCATGCCATAAGAAGTAGAAATTGAGAAATGATTTGTTTCTACAGAAGTTTTCAAACACGCAACAGAGACTGAGTTAAAGTATGCAACTAAAAACAATTAGGTATTATGATTCAAAGAGTAGGTTCAATAAATTTATATTGTTAACATATTCATTTAATGCAGCTAATCTGAATACAGTCACCTGAATTAAAGTATGCAATTTTATGTTTGTAATAAATATACAGAAACATGGAAGTATCAAAATTTTTCTTTACTTTATTTCTCCAAAAGGAAATTGAAACCCTGAAACAAGATGTCTAACTACAGTTGCCTGCTGTACCACACTACAGTACATATGACCAAAACAGGAAAAACAGCAGTTATTTCCATGCAGAAGATGCAGCAGAATGACAGAATGCCACAGGGAAGTGGCATAAACTCTGATCAACACTAAAATTACTTTGGCCATATAAAAAAGGAAATTAAGCACACAGAATATGCCTATTACATCTATGAAAAGAATTCTTTTGGTGGCATAAGGGAAAACAGAGTCCTCAGAGCATTCTCACACTTGCTGTGGCTTTCAAATGTTACATTGTTGGAGAAGCCAGCATGTTCTGGGCCCACTGTGGGTGAATGGAAGGTTATCACACAGCTTTATTGACTCAAACAGTGTGGGAAGTCATATCCTACTTTTGTTGGCC
>NW_004529726.1:0-590 GCF_000260255.1 Octodon degus
ACTTTTGGGTATTGACTTTGTATCCTGCTATGCTACTGAATTTCTGCATTAATTCTAGTAGCTTCTTGATGGAGTTTTTTGGGTCTTCCAAATAAAGTATCATGTCATGTGCAAATAAAGATGAGTTAACTTCTTTACCTATTCTCATTCCTTTTATTTCTTTCTCTTGTCTAATGGCTGTAGCTAATGACTCCAGAACTATATTGAACAGGAGTGGTGGTAGAGGACATCCTTGTCTTCTACCAGATCTAAGAGTAAAAGATTTGTTTTTCCCCATTTAAAATTATGTTGGCCTTTGGGTTTTCATAAGTGGCTTTTTACAAGATTGAAGTAGAGGCCATCTATTCCAATTTTCTGTAGGACTTTGAACAGGAATGAGTGTTGGACTTTGTCAAAAGCCTTTTCTGCATCAATGGAGATGATCATGTGGTTTTTAAGTTTCGCTCTATTGATATAATGTATTACATTTATAGATTTTTGAATATTGAACCATCCTTGCATCCCTGGGATGAATCTTACCTGGTCATGGTGTATGTTCTTCTTGATGATTTGCTGTATTCTATTTGCTAGGATTTTATTGAGGATTTTGG
>NW_004529726.1:1221-1992 GCF_000260255.1 Octodon degus
CATCTGTGACCCATTGGTTGCTGAGTAGGGTGTCATTTAATTTCCATGTATTTAGCGTTTTTTTTCTCGTCTCTTTTGTCATTTATTTCCAGTTTTATTGCACTGTGGTCAGATAATATGCATGGGATAATTTCTGTTTTCTTGCATATACTTAAGCATGAGCTATGGACCAGTATGTGGGCTGTTTTAGAAAATGACCCATGTGGAGCTGAGAAAAATGTGTATTCAGCTGTGTTTGAGTGGAACACTCTTTATATGTCCACCAAGTCCATTTGTTTCAAGCTCTGGTTCAGTTCTGTTATTTCTTTGCTAAGTTTTTGTCTGCTTGACCTATCTTTTTGGGATAAGAGGGTGTTAAGGTCTCCTATTAAGATTTTAGTATTGGATATTAGATTTTTCATGTCCATTATGATTTGCTTTATATAATTGGGTGCTCCTATGTTTGGTGCATACATATTTATGAGTGTTACCTCTTCCTCTTGAATTTTTCCCCTAATAACTATATAGTGGCCATCTTTATTTCACTTGGTCATTGTTGGTTTGTAGTTGAGACTGTCTGAGAATAGGATTACTACCCTTACTTTTCTCTGAGGTGCTGGTATTGTTTTCCATCCTTTGACTTTCAGCCTATGCCTGTCTTTATGAGTTAAATGTGTTTCTTGTATACAGCATCTTATTGGATTTTGTTTCCTAATCCACTGTACCAGTCTATTTCTCTTAATTGGTGAATTGAGACCATTTACATTGATGGTTAGAATTGAGATGTATTGA
>NW_004529727.1:0-2179 GCF_000260255.1 Octodon degus
GGATATGTTCATCAAATTTCTTCAATAATTCATTAATTTCAAATATATTGTTTTCAACATAGTCTTTTTTTTTTTTTTTTTTTTTTTTTTTTACCAGACAACGAACTCAAGACCTTCCACTTGCAAAACAGGTACCTATTCTGCTGAGCTATACACCTGGCCTTGTCAACATAATACTGAAACCAGTAGTATTCTGAATTATTTCTTTCTCATAATACAGTAAATGAAAATATAATATTTGTGGTCAGATTATACAATAGTACAAGAGATATATACATAATAAAATAAGCTGTTTTTAATTTTAATAGGCAAAATATTCCTTTTCTTGTGTTGAAAAATATTCTAATATGCAAGTTTACACTCAAAAGCATTGGCTTATTATAGAACACTTAACGTATAGTAAATTATTATTTTTATTTTTAAAAATTATGTAATACTTTTAAAAAGTACTAGACATGTTACAAATTTTCATTAAACAAATGAACAGGAATTCAACAATGGTTGCTGTGTTTGCATGATGTTATCTTCAATTTAATTGTTTAGGTTAGAAGATATCTAGGTATCTGCTAGACTGGTTAAAAAAAGAAGGAAAATAATGTCAAAAAAAGTTCTGAGAAATTAAAAGGCAAGAAAAAAATTAAGCATTGACTGCTCCTTTAGAAAGACCAGCAGGAACTGGTAGCACAAATATCCAAATTATTCTGAATATATACATGAATATATTTTTTCTCTTTATTTGTCCTCATCCCTGTCTTTCATTCCCATCAAAAAAACTCTTTCCATAGTATCTTTTGTACCCTTCAGATTTTATTTAGTCTTTCAGATTCTCACACGAGTGAGACAATATGATGTTTACAAATGTGAGTCTAATTTATTTTACTTACCAATAGTCTCTAGTTCTATCCATTTATCTAAAAAAGCCTTGAATTTATCTTTTTTTTCATTTATGTATTTGGTACAGGGTCTCACAATGCAGCTCAGACTCATAGTGATCCTCCTATCTCAGCCTCCCCAGCAATGGGATTCCAGACATGTGCCACCATGCCTGGTTTTAGTGGCTGGCTCAATAAGGGGTCAGTATGGCATGCAGTACCAAGGAAGATTGAACCCAGGTCCTTAAGCTTGCCAGGCAGCTACTTAGACCACCTAACTATTGCCTTGTCCCCAAATTTATCTGTTTTATAACAATAATACTCCATTGTGCAAACATTTTGCATCTTTTTTAACCATGCATCAGTTGATGGGCATTAGTTTTTTCCCCAAGATTTAGCTATGACTAATTGCACTTCTATAAACATGGGTATACATGTATCACTGTAATATGATGATTTCACTTCTTTTGAAAAAGTACCCAGGAGGGGAGTAGCTGGTATAAATGGAAACTCCAATCCTTGCCTTCTGAGGTACATGGTTGTGTCAGCTGCACTCCTACAAACAGTGAGGAAGTGTTTTTTTGCCACTCAGTCTCTCCAGCACTTGTTATTGGTCACTTCTTGATGTTAGTCATTCTTTTTGGCATAAGATGCAATCTCAGTGTTGCCATTTCTCAAATGTTACTTCGCATCTATTGGATGAACAATGATGTTAAACGTTTTTTCATATATTTATTTTACATAGTAAATTATTGCTAAATATAGTGCTGGCACTGAGAATTAAAGATAATTTCTTAATTCGAGAGTATATATTGAGAGTACAAGATATGCCACATCTGGTAATATTTTTGTGTATAATAACTAATTTTTCCATCACTCATTTTGTCTGATGTTCAATAGCAATACATAAAGATTTTGTCCAGCTCTATATAAACTACTTTTAATGTATTTCTATATGACAGAAAGGAATTATTTCTTTGTCTTTCCTATGTTATCATACAAGAACACAGTGGAGTTTACACTTGGTAAGAAATTAAGCTCTACACACCACTCATTCATATGTACTTATCCTTACTTACTTCATCACCAGAATCAAAGGCACCTGCAAGGCATTAATGTAAATAGCTAAGCTTTCCTCATGATCTAAATTCACCACTCCAAGAAAACAACAAGAGTAATACAAAAACAGAAAGTAACTATTGGTTAAAATTATTCAAAACATTTTAAGAATCAATATATTAATCACATCATAAACACAGAAGAAAGCTACTAAATTTTCCTAATAGTAGTGAATAACTGAACAAAAA
>NW_004529728.1:0-2178 GCF_000260255.1 Octodon degus
AAAAAAAAAAAAGTTTGCTCTAGCTGTTTTCTATACATGTCCTGAGAGAAGAGCTGCTCACACTGGTTGGTCACCTGAAGGGTGAGATCACAGAGAGAGTCTGGGGAGCAGGGTTGTCCAGAAAACCCCCAGAGAGATCATGCCCATGGCCAGAAGTCCTGACAGTTCTCCAGGGCGGCTTAGAGGAGCTCTAGTCTCACCTTGTCCTTTCTATTGCTGCCAAGGTGCTGGCTTCCGAGGTTAACACCGATCTTGGGAGTAGGGTGAGCTGGGTATAATGTAAGTTTATAATAGCACAGAGCACTTCTGCTTAGTGAGGCTCAGCCATTCTAGTGAGTAAATGCTCTCCAGATTGCCACACGCATTCAGTTAATTTTCAGAATTCTAGAGCAGTTGATACCATAGGTTTGTCAGTGTTTTGTGCTTTTATGGCAGAGAGAATTGCCAACAGTTTATACTCTGTCGTTTTTACTGATACTACCACTGATGAAAATCAGATGGCTGCAGGGCTCTCGTGTGCATATTAATATTCTGAAAAAGGGAAAGCTATTTGTGACTTAGATCAATGATTTTTCTTAACAGAATCTTACTAAAAATCAAGAAGCTATTGCAAAAGAAATTCAAGAAGATGCAGATGCCTGTAGACACAACATGTACCTTGAAGATCATGTGTTTCCTCAGCTGATAGAGACTGACCAAACTCAGAGCACGAAGACCCAGGAGGTGAGGGAACACCTAAAGGGGGCGTTATCATCGATTGTTTGTTGTGTTGGGTGGTTTTTTGTTTTTCTTTTGCAGAACTGGGGATTGTACTCAGGCCCTTGTATTTGCAGGCAAGTGCTGACTCTACTGAACCATCTCCCCAGCCCCACTGATTGTTTAAGAAAACGAACTTCTAACAAAATTTTGTGCAGTTGACATAATTTATCTCTTCATCTGTTGAGTTCCTAGACTCTCACATTGCTTTCTTTAGCAGATGCATATTTTATCTGTAATCATGTTCATGTATCCTTCGGACCCTTTGAGACTTTGAGACATTGGGCCAGGGAGATGGCTCAGGGCTCAGGCTCAGTGGAATAAGCGCTTCCCTGGTTCCACAAAAAAAAAAAAAAAGAAAGAAAAAATACTTTAAGACATTAACAGTGCAAAGGAAGTTGTCACTTTACACATCACACTGTGCTGTCCTACTATGGTCCATCTCAGAAACTGTCCCCACGTGGATGTGGTTACGGACCATCGCTTCCTGGCACACTCCAAGGTGTGCTCTGTGGAATATTAGCTGTCATTCAGTAAAGTGGGAGACCGTCCAGTCAGTAAAAGAAATGCCTCCTGGTGTTTATGTCAAAGTGAAGGCCATTGTTATCATTATTCCCTATAACTTACAGAGCGCCCTTTTAGCTGTTTTAAATAAATTGAAATACAACTGACACCGATAAAAGTGCTTTTTCTATTATCCTGTTAATAAAATAATAAATGCATATGTGTTCCCGGTTGGCCCTGTTTTAACAATCAGAAATAGTGTGAAGCTGTTTCTTTTCTTAGAGGCTTTTGACCAGTCTGTGAAAGTGGGCCCTTCTCACTCCATTCAGAGTGTTGAACCCAAAAGTTCTTGAGGCTCATCCGCCCCTAACATGCAGTTGGAGTCCCTTCAAGAGCTCTTTAGGAGGCTGGCCTGATGCTCAGTGGACTAAAGTGGCTGCTTAGGCAGACGCAGCGGCCAGGGTTGATCCCCAGTGTGCCTTGCCGGCCGCCCGCAGGGTGCGCAGAGAGGGCGATTGAGTGCACTGGGAGGCCGAAAACAGGAGAATCGCTACGAGTCCGATCTCCATAGGCCCTGTGGACCCGGTTAGACCCTGTCCTAAATCCATTTAAGAGACAGACAGACAGATTGATTGACTTACTGGTCGTGGGGACGCCTGGAACGCGGTTTTCTTGAAGCACTCCTAAGCGTGCAGCACGCAGCCAGGGGTGCAGACACTTACCTAGACACGCTGTACCACACGTCTGGCCTTGACTCTCAAATTTATCACCTTTGCTTAGATAATTGAAGACAATTTGGAAAAAGCTGAGCAAGCATGCCTAAATACTGACCGGAAAATCCGAGCTTTACATGAACAGTGTGATAATCTCCATCGAAGTGCGGGCTGCCAAGAAGTAGCCGCACTCCTTCAGAAAAGC
>NW_004529729.1:0-2177 GCF_000260255.1 Octodon degus
GGTTCCCAACTTGTCTTCTGCACTTGTTATGGGTAGGCTTAGGGCTGAGATTGCATTTTGATCCTTCACATTGTCATTTTGTGTAGCACTGTCTTTTGACCTTTGTTTTAGAGCTTTTCTGCAGTTTTAAACTTGGCACGTACTGAAATTCCAGTGAAGATCTACAAAATTTGGATTTATCCAGCTGTTTCTGACTTGGGTGTGGTTGCTCTGCTCAGCTCCTTTCTGCTGCAGCTCTCAGGAGTGAACCTATTGTGCACCTCTGGCAAGATATTCTGCTCCTGGACTAGCTGAGTGATTCTGTCCCCTACTCTCTCTGCAGGGATTGCAGCTGCAGAGTTTCACCACAGGCTTGTATGCTAGGCCTGAGCTGAGTCTAGAGGGGACAAAGTAGAGTAGGCGGTAGAGGAAACTCCCATACACTCATTGTGTCTGGGCTAGGACTGGGTGTGGGTTCCCCAGAACGCGGCAGAAATTCTCAGTGGGTGAGCTCAGTGGGCGGGAGGTGCTCCCGAGAGGGGTGGTGGGGTCCCAAGGTGGTGGAAGAGGGTCTCACCCATGCTGTTCCCGGGCTTGGACAGGCAAGTCCCATTGGCACAGGGTAGCCCCAAGCTCTCCCACACACTCCAAAAAGCTGAGACTTTTATGACTTCTGTTAGCGGTGGAGTTTAAGTGCAGGTCCAATTACATATAAGGAGCTCCTTTGGGTCTTCTTTGTGTGTGTGGGAAAGGCATCCAGCACTGGGATGGGGAAGAAGGAGGAGGTGGCCTCTGAGAAGATAAGATGTTGTTTTCTGGCTTCAGTCATGTTAGAGGACTACCATAATAATTTAGGAATTCATAGTAGTGTCACATCCCATCATTACAGTTCCTTCAGTTGTTATGAATGGGTGGTGAATCTCTTAGAGTGATTCTTGATGAATGGGGGTATCGTTTTGTGGGCAGGAGTATTGACAGGATGACAGGTCATGCCCATGTAGAAGCTAGGGCCAGGGGTCTCAGCTTGAGTAAGATCATTGTTAGTGAAGGCTCACTGCATAGACTGTGGAAATCTTGAAAAAAGCTTTCAAAGTCAGGGTGCTATGAGAGGACACGTCATCTTCTTGATTAAAAGACCCTGAAGTGGAAGCAGGAAATGTCTCTGTGACCCAAATGTGTCATTCCATCATGACCATGGTGAAGAGCGACAGCCTCATTTTTTTAGTTCTTGATGTCTATTTTCTAGGAGCATAGGAATGTGGCTCCCTGGGAAGTAGCTGTGGCCAAGGAGGTATAATTCCAAGGGAGGTTTGGGGAGCTGGGCCTTGAAAGCCTATTTGCCTCTGCTACTCTAGATCCACTGACCATGGCATATCCTGGTCTTTTTGAGTGTGTTTGTTGAGCTACAGTCTATGAACTGTGTGTCAGAATAGCTGTAACAGCAGGACTGATCACCCTGGGAAGATGCACTGAATGACAGGAGCCATTGGATTTAAGCACAGGAAGAATGGGGACATGATAAGGTGAGCACAAGCAAGAAGTATCTCAGAGCATGTGGTCCACAAAGGAGGAGGGAAGGAGGGGCTGGCTGCATATTGAGCTTGAGTTTGTAGAATGAGCACTTGGAGAGAGAGAGAGGTGAGAGAGAAGAGCTTTTGGAGATTTCTCTCCATGAGAAGTATAGGGCAGGTTGGGTTACAAGAAAATTATGGGCGAAAAACAGCACCTGGATACAGCAGGGAATGGGCTTCTCTGAAGGGATCATGAAGGTCAGTTATCCACATCCACTATGGAAATTGTAGATGTAATACAGTGACCTGAGAACTCAGGAAGAACACCATATGTGTTTTTTGTGTCAAGAGTCCTACCTGAGCCCCAGGAAGGAAGACTGTGACCAGCTGACTTTATGCCACTCCCTGGGTGCTCAGGCCCTGTCTGGGTACTGGGAGCATCATGCTCAAGGGAGGGTGATCCTTATGCTTTCTGAACAGCCTTATACCTCCCCTTGGGTCTCCCTACTTTGAAGCTCTGCCCCTGAAATCCAACTTTGATCACAGAGCTCTTGCTGGGCACAGCAATCTGCGCTCCACAGCATGACACACAGGGCCAGTTTGTCCTGTTTTAGCTTGCACTCCACCCTGTTCCTACCCTGCCCACTCTCTGCCCACCTGGCAACATGTCAAGCAGCCAGAGTGCTC
>NW_004529730.1:0-637 GCF_000260255.1 Octodon degus
GGCGGGGTGGGGGAGGCACTGCCCACTCCCTTCTTTTTGAACAACCATCAGCCTGAGAGGCATCATAGCAGTAACTGGCATCTCATGACAAGCAGCCCATATTCAGAAGACCAGAATGAGAGGCACTCCATGCATGAAACTTCTATTACAGATTACCAGATTCTGTGCAGTTGCTTAGTTCACAGGTATCAGTATATATAGTGAGTCAGGGTTAGAATCTTCCTAATTAACTGCTAGATTAAAAAATCTTCTGAAGATTCTCAGGATCATTGCTTTTCCCATCTTCTACATATAACCGTATGGCTTGACTTATTCATATTTCCTAGCTCTTCTCCATTCATTCTCTTGATTAGATAGTCCTTGAGATCCTGCTCTGCTTTTACTTGTATGATATTTTTCTATTTCATTTCTTCTTTTGAGTTCATGTACTAGGGAATCTACACGATATTTATACATGTGTGTCTGGTTTATTTCACTTAGGAGTATCTGTTCAAGTGGGATTCACATCAATATAAAGGCTTCGAGTTTATTATTTTTAATACCTGAATAATACTTCATTGTGTAAAAATACCACATCTTTTTCAACCATTCCTCAGGTGATGGGCATCTTGGTTGTTTCCAAGATTTGGCTATCACA
>NW_004529730.1:1707-2435 GCF_000260255.1 Octodon degus
ACCATGCTGATTTTATCACAGTAGCCTTGTAATATAATTTCAAGTCAGGAATTGTAACGCCTCCAGCCTTGTCTTTATTGCCCAGAATTGTCGTTGCTATTCTAGGTATTTTCTGGTTCCAGATAAATTTTAGGAAGATTCATCGAGGTCTGGGAGGTATTTCGGTGATAGTCTGATAGTTATTGCATTAAATTTGTACAGGAATATTGTGAATATGGCCATTTTCATAAATTTGGTTCTTCCTATCCAGGAGCACGGGATATCTTTCCATTTTCTGAAATCCTCTATGATGTCTTTTTTCAGAGTTCTGTAATTGTCTTGAAAAGTTCCTTGAGTTCTTTAGTTAGATTTATTCCAAAGTATTTCATTTTCCTCGGTGCTATTGTAAAAGGTATTGCTGCTGTAAATTCCTTCTCAGTGTGTTTGTTGTCTGTGTAGAGGAATGCTATTGACTTTTGGGTATTGACTTTATATCCTGCTATGCTACTGAATTTCTCTATTAACTGTAGTGTCTACTTGGTGGAATTTTTTGGGTCTTCCAAGTAAAGTACCATGTCATCTGCAAATAAAGATAATTTAACTTCTTCTTTGCCTATATTTTATTTTTCTTTCAAAAATTTACTGATAAAAAGATATTAATGAGACAGTTTCAAATCAAATAGGAAGTACAGTTTCAACAAATAACACACTGCATATATTCTTCTTAGCGGTTAATTGCTGTACAAGAT
>NW_004529731.1:0-2176 GCF_000260255.1 Octodon degus
TAAGCTTTCAGTGCTCCTGAGCTTCTGAAGAATGAGAATCAATCATTGTAGAATGTACTTCTGTTGCTCTTACTGCATATCTTGTATTTTTTTTCTGAGATAGGGATACACTATCTAGCTCAGCCTGGATGTAGAGTCATTATGTGGTTCACAACTAGCTTTGGATTTGTAACAACCTGTTTCCTCAGCCTCCTTAATGCTGTGATTACAGGCAGATACCACGATGGCCAACGAATTGTGTGTTCTGTGTTTTGTGGTTCATACGCCTCTTTTGCTATCATCATGCTGAACATTGCAATAATTTCAGGATCATCTATGTATTTCCCTATATATTTTTGCTTGTAACACACAACCATTATTTGCCATTTGCTATATGCATCCCCATTCTTGTTGTAATCCATACTCTTATGATGTGATTTTGTTATTAAATTGGGAGAGGCACCATCATGTGAGTGTTCATCAGCAGTGCCCAAAGAAACAGGGAAAGGAAGAACCCTACTTGATGTCTTCTCTAATACCTTCTAATGACTCAAATCCTGGGTGCATCTGTGAAAAACTCTTATCAGGTGCAGGCACCAGGAAGCACAGCTGAGGCAGCTCAGCCTCCCACTTCTGCTTCACTAGGAGGCTTATGGCATGGCTTGCATCACTGTGGGAGGGAAAATTCTAGATTGTTGACAGTAATAAGTTGCAATATCTCCAGAGAACAAGCTGCTGATGGCGAGGGTGAAATCTGACCCAGACTAAGTGCCACTGAACCATGGAGCAAAGCCAGGTTGCACAGTGGTGGCCTAAGTCATCAGGAGTCTGGGAGCATGCCCTGGTTTCTGTTGACACCAGTGTAAATCATTGCTAATACCCTGGCTGGCTCGACAAATGATGGTGACTCTGTCTCCTAGAGATGCAGACACCAGTGGAGACTGGGTCAACTGGATGACACATCTGCCACCTGACAACAGAAATAAAATCAAAGAGTACATCATTACTCAACTTGTAAAGATCTGACTGAATGATTCAGGTGGTTGTGACTATGCGGTACTGAGGCATTCCCCAGGGGCTCCCCTCCTTACCAGGCAGCCAGAGCAGCAGAAATCCTAGGAGCTGAGCAGGGATCCTCATGGCTGTGCTGCGTCCTGCCTTGCACTGACTGCTGCCCAAGGTGTGTGAGCCTATGAAGAAGTCCTCAGGGCTGGGCTGTGTTCTGGACACATGCACAGCAGCACAGATGTGTGCGGTGGGCACAGAGGAAAGACTGGCTCATCTCAGAGAATCTGCACAAGGACCCAGGTATCTGAAAGGAGACCACACTACTAGAGATTTGTTTCCAGTGGATTCTCTATTGGGAGCAGAGGACAAATTCAGTCAGCTTTTCTTCTAAGTGCAGTGTGGTTTGTCTCTCCTGGTTGTTCATCGAACTTATTAGTTTTCATGTGACATGTGACCTGCTAACTATACTGCAAGCTCACAAAAGCCACAGATTTTTAGAAGTTTTCCTATGTTTGGTGCCTGTGGTTCATACACACAGAATAAGTGTTATCCATTCTAAGTTGTCCTGATAGTCTCTAGGTAGCCAGTTATGAGCTCTACTCTTGATGAAAATAGTGAAGTAGAAGAAATAAAGACATTGAAAATGTCTACTGCAATTTGTAATCTGTGTAACCTCAAGTTACATGGAATCAAAAAAGAGTCCTGAAAACAAAGAAAAATCTAAGGAAGAAGCCTATACATCTCCAGTGGCTCATTCAAATCACTAAATGTACTTCTTATTTATAGTTTTACTTTGCCAACGTCATCTTTATAGAAACTTTAGATTCAGAAATGCCATCCTGGAGGACTGCAGGACACCTGAGCATGCAGGCTGCTCCGGGAGCTTTACATAAGTCAGCAGGTAAGGGCAGTCAGGTGAAGTGTACTCACACATGCAAACTGGGAATGAAGGGGTAAAGAGGCAGTAACCATGTGAAACCCAGAAATACTGATGCTCTGAGTAATAATTTAAATAAAGGAAGTAGAGGGGTCCAAGAGTGAGTGTGCTATGTCTTGGTGCAGTGATGAACTTTTCATCCAGGGGCCTAAGAAGAGAATCCTAATGTAATTGAAGGCAGGAGCCTCAGGTCCCTGGCTAATACACCATCTGGCAGAAAGAGTTCTGAGTTCTCTGTACCAAGCAGGTACA
>NW_004529732.1:0-2173 GCF_000260255.1 Octodon degus
CTCAGATGAAAAAATACAAATGGGCAAATAAATATATGAAAAAAATTCAACATCATTAGTCATTAGAGAAATGCAAATTGAAACATCACCGAGGTTCCACCTCACCACTGAAAGAATGGCTACCATTAGGAAATCAAGCAAGAAGAAATGCTTGAGGCTCTGAGGAAAAAGGAAGCTTTCTCCATTTCAGATTTATAGACTCTCAAATTTTATGTGGTATTGTCCTAATAAAGCATCAAAAGGCCAAATCATTTCCAGAGTAGAGCAGACATTCAATAGATATATAGATGAAGAAATAGGTGAGTAGAAAGACAGTGATAAGATACAAGGTAATAGTTAGAATACTAGCTAGAGAGACAACAGACACTTTCCTCATTCTCTATGATAGTATCCTAGACCTGAGAAGCAGAATGGAAGGCACAATTAAAGGGTTATCATATATTTCTTAGACAATTTATAACTTCTTTTACAATACTTAAATAATTAAAAATTTATTAAGCACCACAGTGGTTTCTAGATACTTATCATTAAATGGTTCTAGAAGATGTAATCAGTACCCAGAATGATGAGTACCAAGCAAATTGCTTTGGCTAGAAGAAATAGTGCAACAAATGGCAATTGAGTCCAACAAATTCTGGCTTGCACTGCCTTTACCAAACAAACAATGACTACTGGGAACAAAGTTAATGTGCCAAGCTCAATAGTCTCAAAGTGGTAAAGTACCAAGGTATCTCCATATGTTGTTAACATAAGTACAGAAAGTAACAATACTATATTAAATTCTTTAGTAATATGTAATCTATTTTTTAAATATTTAACACTTGATTCTGCATGTCTGAATTTATAACCCAGCTTCCCATGGTTAATCTCCTCAATAAAACTTTGAAATTTGAAATCCAGTATTTATACTGTCTTAAACATTGATCTTTGAATTAGTTGGCTATAAACCATATGCCATTGATCACCTTCCTTTTCCAATGACCTATAGTATCTCAAAGACATACACACATTTTTAAGCATAATTACAAGATCCACTAAGATATTATGTTCATGTACCTCTCACTAAAGACTCTAAAAGTTCTGGTCAGAGTTGGTAAACTCTGTCTGTAAACCTGGCTTATGTAGAAATCGTTGTGTAAACTCCATAGACTCATTCAAACTCTGTTCTGCTGTTCAGGCTCTCTGTAGAAGGAGTATTAAAAAATTCTGATCTTTATTGTAACCAGTCAGCCACAACTAATTTACATGACAGTGTAATTATAGCCATCCATGAGTATTACTTGTTTTAATTAAAACCCATTCTATCTTCAGTCACTTAAGTCATCCTTAGTATTTTGCTCAGTAATACATCTTCACATCTCATTTCTAATTTTAAAATAAATACAGAAGGAAAATTTTTACTAAAACCAGGCAACTCAGTATTCAGTATGTTTCCTTTTGTACAAGGCCTGTCACACTCATTGGACATTAAATTAACCTAATTAATTGATCTATAAAAAGTTATGCAGATTTCAAACAAATTCTCCTATCTTAAAATGTTAGCCCATAGATAACTATAAAACATTTCTACTGTTTTTAACTGTGTTAATATTTAATCAAGACAGAGTAATTCTGTCTTTTACTCTTTTTCCATCTGCTGCTCTTACTCTATCCTTCTGTATTTTTCATTATGAGTCAATTAGCCATAAAATACTATTAATATATAATTTTATTTATTGACTATTTAACTATAATATATTAGAGTCTTTCTGTTTTCAGTTATGCTAGGAAGATTCCTGTTCATCTAAGAATCTATAAGTCCATTTGTTCAAAAATCACCTACAACCAGGTTAATTATGTATTGGGCATTTACTATGTGCTGAATATGTTTCAAGGCCTCAGGATTATACACAAGAAACAAAATTAACAAAGACAATTGGCTTCAGACATTTATTTCTAGATAGGAGTAATGTACAGTCATGTTTGTGACAAAGTGTAATGTGGTCATACTTGATAGCAATTAATGAGTGATTTTTTTCCTAAGTTCCCATAGGCTACTATGGGAACTTCGAATTTTCTTGAAAATGAGTTCTTCTATTACAACTTTAATCTCATTGATTATGTCACATTGTAGCAACAGAATCATCCTCTCCGTAGGCATCAGATGCAGTAATAAAGAGAATTAGGCTTTTTT
>NW_004529733.1:0-2136 GCF_000260255.1 Octodon degus
ATGAATGTCCATTTTGTATCTGTGTATTCAAAGTGGTTGGGATAGATATATAGTTGCATGATTTGTTCTAATGGTGTTTGTAAATAGGATCACAAGTCCGCATCTTGTACAGCAATTAACCACTAAGAAGAATATATGCAGTGTGATATTTGTTAAAATTGTACTTCCGATTTGATTTGATACTGTCTCATTGCTATCTGTTTATCAATAAAACTTTGAAAAAAAATGATAGATCGATAGATATAGATATATAGATGGTAGTAAGAGCATAACAATGAATGGATGAGGAAAGGCCATAATAAGGTTACGTTTTCCTGTGATTTTCAAAATAAATTTGTATGTTTTGTTGTTTTATTTTGGTCTGCGTAAGACAAGTCTTGCTATATAGTCAGGCTGTCCTCGAACTGGCAACTATCCTCTTGCCTCAGCCTCGCAAGCGCTGGGATTACAGGCATGTGACACTATGCCCATCCTTTAAGTTGCTATTAATCAAAATGAAATTGTTCTAAAATTTAAGATTTTTTGAAAGCATGTGGTACTATTCATTCATATCTTCCATCTTGCATAACCATATCTGTTAATCTGAGCAACAGATTTGATGAGTAAAAACAGATAATACATCAATGACTGTTAACAGGTATTCTTGTTTTGAAAATCTGTAACCTACATATTGTTATATGTTACCCTGTTTCTGTCTTTCCTTTTGCTTTTATTCTTCAAAATAAAAGAAAATTATTAAAAAAAAAAAAAAGAAAATCCTCAGCACCCTAAAAAAAAATAAGAGGAGGTCCTAGTTGTTAATTCTAGTTGTTAATTCTTTCAAGTATTAACCTGGCAATTTGATTTTTATTCATGAATTGTTTGCCTACCCCTATGTTTTTGTGAGTTCCCCTACTTTCTCTTCCAGGAGATTTAGTGTTTCTGTTTTAATGTTTAGATCTTTAATCCAGCATGGAATTGGCAACCAAAGAGACCTGAGGATCAGTGCAATAGATTAGAAGATGCCGAAGCCTCTATGAATACACTCAGCCACCTGATCTTTGACAAAGGGACCAAACATGCTTACTGGAGGAAAGATAGCCTCTATAACAAATGGTGCTGGAAAAATGGGCTCTCTACATACCAAAAACTAAAGCTTCATCCAGGTCTATCACCATGCACTAAGGTAAAATCAAAGTGGATTAAATATCTAACCATTAAGATAAAAACAACCTCCTGGAAGAGAAAGTAGGAGGAACTCTTGAAGACATAGAGATAGGCAAAGGGTTCATGAACAAAGATCAAAGCACATGGGTAATACTTGAAAGGGTTAACAACTGGGACATCCTCTTATTGAGAAGTTTTTGCACGTCAAAAAAAAAATACCAATAGAGTAAAAAGACAACCCACAAATTTTGAAAAAAAAATCTTAACTAATATGCACTCAAAGGTCTTCTGTCTAGAATTTATAAAGTTTTAGAAAACATTAGGGCTGCGAAATTTAAAGACCCAATCCAAAAATGGGCATCCAAGTTGAACACACACTTCTCAGAGGAAAAAATACAAGAAGCAATAAATACATGAAAAAAGGCTCCATATCACTAGCCATTCATAAAATGCAAATTAAAAACATTGAGGCACCATCTCATCCCAGAAAGAATGGCTCTCATAAAGAAATCAAGCAACAACGAGTATTGGACAGGCTGTAGGGAAAACACAACCCTCCTCCGCTGCTGGTGAGAATGTAGACTGGTACAACCATTGTGGAAATCAGTGTGGAGACTCATCAGAAAACTAAGACTGGAAATCCCCCATTCAAGCCAGCTATCCCCATACTGGAAATTTTCCCAGAGGAACTAAAAATGTCATATCATGGTGACATATGTGTTCCTATATTTATAACAGCATAACTTGTGATATCCAAATCTTGGAAACAACCAAAATGCCCATCACCTGAGGAATGAATGAAAAAGATGTGGTGTTTTTTCATTGTCTTTTGATTTAGGCAGTCACGTAAATATTTAGAGTCATGAGCTCAGTAAAGAAGGTTGTAGATATACTAGAGACAAAGGAGATGAGGATTTCTTCAAGAAGAAAGCATGATGCAAGGAAGAGCAATGAGAAAGTTATAACTCTGGAGGAAAACATCTCAAATAT
>NW_004529734.1:0-1010 GCF_000260255.1 Octodon degus
TTGATTTTATTTAATCTTTCAAAGAGCCAGCTTTTTGTTTCATTAACTCTTTGAAGAGTTTTCTTCATCTCAGTTGTATTAATTTCTGACTAATCTTTATGATTTCTTCCTATCTTTGGGCTCTGAGTTTGGTTTGCTCTTCCTCTCCTATTTGTTGGAGGTGTACCATCAGGGTGTTTATTTGTTCCCGTTCTGTTTTCCTAATGTGTGAGTTCACAGCTATGAATTGCCCTCTGAGAACTGCTTTCATCATATCCAAAAAATTCCAATGAGTTTTTTTTGAATTTTCACTGAATTGTTGATATTGTTGAATTTCTTGTTTAATTTCACCTGTGACATATTGGTTGCTGAGTAGGATCTCGTTTACTTTCCATGTATTTAAGGTTTTTTCTTCTTTCTTTTGTCATTTACTTCCACTTTCACTGCACAGTGGTCAGATAATATGCATGGGATAATTTCTGGTTTCTTCCATATACTTAAGCATGATCTATGGACCAGTATGTGGTCTATTTTAGAAAAGACCCATGTGCAGCTGAAAATAATGTGTATTCATCTGTGTTGGGTGGAACACTCTGTATATGTCCACCAAGTCCATTTGTTTCAAGCTCTGGTTCAGTTCAGTTATTCCTTTGGTAATTTTTTGTTTGGTTGACCTATGTTTTTGGGAAAAGGGTATGTTAAGGTCTCCTGTTAAAATTGTGGTATTGGATATTAGATTTCTCATGTCCATTAAGATTTGCTTTATATACTTGGGTGCTCCCGTGTTTGGTGCATAAATATTTATGAGTGTTACCTGTTCCTCTTAAATTTTTCCCCTAACCAGTACATAATGGCCTTATTTTGCTTCACCATTCTTGGTTTGAAGTTGACACTGTCTGAGAATAGAATTGCTTCCTCTGCTTTTGTCTGAGGTGCTGACACATGTAGTATTGTTTTCCATCCTTTGACTTTCAGCCTATGTATGTCTTTATTAGTTAAATGTGTTTCTTGTATACAGCATATTGTTGGAT
>NW_004529734.1:1627-1950 GCF_000260255.1 Octodon degus
TTGTGCTGAATTTCTGGGATCTTGACTATTATATGTCTCAGTGTGTTTAAATTGGGTCGATGTTACTTGGAGTTTTGTATGATTCAGTTACCTGAATGTCAGATTGTTTCCTCATATTTGTGAAATTTTGTACTATTACTTCTGCCAATATTTTTTTAATGTCATTTATATTGAATCCTTCTTTCCTATTGATGCCTATTAGACTCACATTGTTCATCATTGCATCGTCTTTCAAGTGATGAATTATTTTTTCCTGCATCCTAGTTGTTTTTAAGAGATCTTTTCTTAACTTTTCACTATCTGCACCAACGTCTTCAAGATCT
>NW_004529735.1:0-776 GCF_000260255.1 Octodon degus
GAATTAATACAGAAATTCAGTAGCATAGCAGGTTATAAAGTCAATACCCAAAAGTCAATAGCATTCCTCTACACAGACAACACACACACTGAGTGGGAAATTATAGAAACAATACCTTTTACAATAGAACCGAGGAAAATGAAATACCTTGGAATTCATCTAACTAAAGAAGTCAAAGATCTTTTTGAGGAAAATTACAGTACTCTGAAAAAGGAGATAATAGAAGATTTCACAAAATGGAAAGATATTCCATGTTCCTTTATAGGAAGAACCAGCATTGTGAAGATGGCCATACTCCCAAAATTGCTATACTGATTCAATGCAATCCCTATCAGACTAACAAAAACATACCCGACAGAGGTAGAGAAATCATTCCTAAAATTTATCTGGAACCAGAAAAGACCTAGAAAACAAAGGCAATCCTTGACAACAAAGAGAAGGCAGGAGGCATTACAATTCGTGACTTGAAATTATAGTACAAGGCTACTGTGATCAAATCAGCATGGTACTGGCAACAAAATAGACCTGAGGATCAATGGAATAGATAATAAGATCCTGAAGCCCCTAGGAACATTCTCAGCCACCTTATCTTTGACGAAGGTGCCAAATATAATCACTGGAGAAAGATAGCCTCTTCGACAAATGGTGCTGGAAAACCTGGCTCTCTACATGCCAAAAACTAAACTTGACCCAGGTCTATCACCATGCACTAAACTAAAGTCAAAATGGATTAAAGATCTAAATATTAAAGCAGAGACACTAAATCTCCTGGAAGA
>NW_004529735.1:1796-2336 GCF_000260255.1 Octodon degus
CCCTAGTATAAGAACTCAAAAGAAGAAACACAAGTAGAAAGGAATAATACAAGTAAAAGGAAAGCAGAATCTCGAGGACTAACTAATCAAGAGAGGGAAAGGAGAAGAGCTAGGAAACATGACAATGTCAAGCCATACAATTATATGTAGAAGATGGGCAAGGCAATGATCCTGAGAATCTCCAGAGACTTTTTTAATCTAGCAGTTAATTGGAAAGATTCTTCTCCTGAGTAACTATATACACTGATACCTGTGAACTAAGCAACTGCACAGCATATGGTAATTTCCAATATTAGTTTCATGCTTGGAGTGCCTGTCATTCTGGTCTTCTGAATATGGGCTGCTTGTCATGACATGGCAGTTGCTGCTGTGCTGTCTCTTGGGTAGGTGGTTGTTCAAAATAAGGGGGAGGTGAATGAAGACAATCAACCGGAAAAGGAATGTTGTGAGACAGTCCTTCTTCAAGGTTGTATATGGTTGTATTTTTGGACTTACGTGTAAACATAAGAAGTATATAATTCTTTATGCCTATTTTTAAAA
>NW_004529736.1:0-1205 GCF_000260255.1 Octodon degus
TGGATTGTCTTTACCAACATGTAAAATGTGATTGCTAGATGATAAATATGTTTCACCTGTGATCTCCAAGATTAAATCTTGTTTAGTTGCTAGAAATGTTTACCTGGGTGATCAGATGGAAACCAAATAGCTGGAGACTGGTTCAGTGCACGGGGCCAAAACTCTCCAGTCAATGGTTCTATCTATCTCTAGAAGTGATCTTTGTAGCCTGAGAAGTGCCCACTTCTAACTGACCTTTTATGCCATAATTAATGCTTCCTTCTGTGGACATTCAGGTCACCAGACCAATTGTAACTTACAAGTAGTAAGAGTGAGTAAAGGGTTTGTGAGATGTTCCAGGAGATAGGAATCATGCGCCAGTTCAAGGGTGGATAGGCTGGTGGGATCTTGTCTCCCTTCTCTCCAACAGGAGCATCCGCCTGCTCTGGAGAGGGCTACTCAGGGCCACCTGGGTGGAGGAATAAATTAGAAAAAAGGTGGGGATGCCCAGAAAGGTAATTTCTATTGAATTCCAGGTTATCTCAGTCAAAGACTTACTCCTGTAGAGTGTGTCAAAAGAGCCGTTTAAGTGAAATGAAGAGGAAAGTATCAATTGTGATTTTAGTTTATAACTAAAAAGATGATGCAAAAAGGAAAATGGTAAAAATGTCCTATGTTCAGATTTGGTTACTTTTTTTTTTTAGTACAAATGTAAAAAGTTTATTATTAGATTTTATACATTATAAAAATGCTTGAATTTTTAAAAATAATCCAATATTCACTTCTTTGTTTTGAGTATGTCCTCCAAAAGTTCCTATTTTGGAAACTTGGTCCTCAACATAGCCGTGTTAGGAGGTCCAACTTTGAAGCAGGACTGGCTGTTCTTCCCACAAGCGAGTCTTATAAAGCGAGATCTTTCTGGCGAGCTTGCTGTCTCTCATGAAGCTATCTGTCATGTAGAAAGAAGACCTGCACCAGACACCAACACTGTTCTAGACTTCCCAGCCTCCTGAGCTGTGAGCAAAGTCAATCCCTACTCTTCATGTTAGCCTGTGTGTGGTATTCTGTCACAGCAACAGAGAATGGAGCAAGATAGCATTTAAAGTATAAATGATATGAATTAGGCTACTGACCATCATATTTTTTGTGTGTGCTTGTTGTGAAAAATGTCCACTGTTGTTTCAAGACATGGCCTTAAATCAAAGTCACAATATCCAAGGGGAAAA
>NW_004529736.1:1385-1863 GCF_000260255.1 Octodon degus
ATTTGTTTGTGATATTTTCCATCTTCTTTTACTTGATCCAAGTATTTCTTTATGTCTTCTGCTCTATCCATGTAGTGAGTAATTTTTTCTCTGAGATAACATCTCTTAGTATGATCTTGGATGCCTTTCCGAACCTGCAGGAGCAGATCAATCCCCTCTTGGTAACACACTAGGGCCTGCTGGTACTGGGACTCCGAATCTAGTTCCACCGCCCGGTTCAGCACAGTGATTGCGGCACTGAACTCGGGATCCTTTCCCACCTGGGACTTAGCCATAATTGCAACAACAATCTTTGCCCCTTGACCTGGTTTAGATTTGGTTACATTAAGAAGGTCATTGTTATTTAAGTTTTGAAATGTAGATGTGAGCAACAGGAGAAGCAGGCAGTTCAGCCTCACCCTCCATTGGTGAAAGTAAGGTTTCCCCTATTTGCCTTTCTAGTCTGGAGGGTGGGGACGTCTAAAACAGCTATAATCCA
>NW_004529737.1:0-2164 GCF_000260255.1 Octodon degus
ATAGCAAAAAGTTTAGAAATGATATAGAATTTCACTGAACAATATGTAGCAATTCATTAATGGTTATTATACTGCATATTGTTGTCTTCAAGTTAGTTGTTCAGATTACTAAATATAAGTATGCAAAATTGGTAAAAAAAAACTTGAAAAGAAGAAAAAAAATGAAGTTTAAGTATTCACTGTTCCTTTCAATAGACCTGTAGAAATCAGCAGTATACTTAGTTCCTTCTTCATGTTTGCCTTTACTTAAGATTACGCTTTCAGTGTCAAAATTTCTTTTTAGCAGGTCAATGTCTATTGAAAACATATGTATTCTCTGAAGTGATAGTCACAATGTTAAAAAGTATCTACCATTTCCTGAGACCTACATTGTGTGAATCACAGTTTAGGAGGTTGATGAAAGTTTACTAATTTCACTTTTATTGTAATCTTATAAGTAACTAATGTAGTTATACTCATTTTTATGAAGAAAGAAAGAAAGAAAGAAAGAAAGAAAGAAAGAAAGAAAGAAAGAAAGAAAGAAAAGAAGGAAAGAAGAAAGAAAGAGAGAAGGAAGTTATCCAAACCAAATCAGCCCTCTACGTCTGATAATGTTGTGGTTTAAACACTAAACCCAAGATCCATCTGTTATTGACAACTCTTACTACTACTTCATTACAGAATTTGAAAATATTAATAATGGCAACAAATACATTTTTTGCAAATTTCATGGGATTTTATTATTATTCATATTTTAATTTATTCTTTTATAATGCTAAGAAATATATTTTAAACAGTATGGGAATAGAATCAAACATCCTAAATATTTAACTGTAGTAGTAGCTGGTAATTGGAGGGATCAAGTCGAGACCTTGAGGTTTTTGTCTTGAAGGCCTAAGCTCTTTGTTTTTCTGTACATTGCCATTCATTAATTTGTTATACGTTCCATGTTTAGTTATACGTTCCATGTTTTGTTATACGTTCCATGTTTAGTAGCAGAGAAAACTTCAAATTTGTTCTAGAAGTTTTACCGAACTACTAAGATAATACAGTGGCATGACTGGCTTATGTAAAGCTAATATATGTGTAAAACAACAAAGAGAAAATCGTGGAGCTTATATGAAATTGAAGTTTATATATATCCAGTGCAAGATGCCCAATATTTAAAATGTTAAGGTTAAAAAAACTTTAACAGTAATAACAGTACTGGTACCTCTTCTGGCCACACAAAATATTAAAAAATAAATTACAGGCATGAAATTATGATTTTCCACTTCAGTGAAGATAATGACATTATATTTTCAAAGCTTTCATATTATATGAAATAAAACTAAAGAAATATTTTATGTGGTCTTTTTTTAACATTAAGTAGACAGAATAACACCACCTTGATGGCTATCACTCTGTATTTTCTGTAAAACTTGCTTGCCACATTTTCAGACATGGAATTGCCATGTAAATCATACAGCTACATTATCAGGAAAAAGTAATAGAGTCACACCTTTGGCTATGGACTTTCTATTTGAGACCATACAGTCAAACATGCAAAAATAAAGTCATATACATTATAAACACTTTTTTTCTATTCTCATTTCACTATGCAGCAAAATTTTCATTTGCCATAAAATTCCTCCAGAAGTTTTATGGTAATTAATAGGGGAACTTTCATCACTGGTGGTCTAGTCCCAGACTTACATGAAAGTTTCCTTTTGCCCCTTTCTATTCCAACTCACAGAGCTGTTATCTCATTGCTGCCAATGCCAACTGCTAATCATTTTCTCCTTCCTTCTAAAATCAACAGTTCCTCAAATTATCAATGGCTGTCTGACTCTATATTTCAGTATACTAATAACTGAGACCAATGAGACATTTTCTCAATTTTATTTATGCTTTTTACTGTGAAACAATGAGTGACAGAGATGGAGGGAATCTGGGTGTTGTTTCCAGGTCAGAACGAAAACCATTGCCACTTTATGCTATGACTCTTCTATTCCCAAAAAGCTGTTGGACTCACAAATGTAAACTTATAAATCATTTATGCCCATTAGACACACAATAAAATAAACTTGTTACTTGATTAGTGAGACAATAAGCCAGGCTTAAGAATATCTGTTCTCCCTCAAATGTGGAATCCAGAATGTGATAAGAAAACAGAAAGGAGAATGTGAGATAAGAGAAAGGAAGA
>NW_004529738.1:0-2084 GCF_000260255.1 Octodon degus
TCTAGAAACGTGTTTGTGGCTCTTTGCCCATAGGAATGAATGTTGGAGAGAAAAACTCTGTGCATTTTCTCCCCACCTCTAGGAGGAAAGTCACAAACTTCACAGATGCTTTCTCTTAGGTGACTAAATGATTTGACAGTCGTTTCACAGCGTGGAATTGTGAAGTTCTTTAGTTACACAAGTGATGTTTTCGATAGAGTTCTGTTTTGAGCCATATGCTGGTACAGGCATTGGAGTGAATTTCTTCCCAAAGAAACTGGACCTTAGCTGGCTCTTCAGCAATAAATATTCACCCTTAGAAACACAATTCAAGCATTAGAAACAAGAAGCTCTCCTCAGGACACTGGAGTCTTTAAACATGTTTGTTCATCTTTGCCCTTAGGAATAAATGGGAGATAGGCCAACCTTTTGCAGTTTCTTTTCACCTCCAGCTTTAAAGCCACAAACTTCATGGATTCTTTCTCTCATTAGACTGAATGATTTGCACCTGTGTTCATAGCGCAGAAGTCTTAAATACTTTATTTAGAAAAGTGAGGTTTTAGCCAGAATTCTGTTTTGCTCCATATACAGGAACAGGCATGGAGTGCCCTGCTTCCCAAAGAAGCTGGAGCTTAGCTGGCTCTTCTTCATTAAGAACTCAGACTTAGAAACAAAAATCATGCAGTAGAAACAAGCAGCTCTTCTCAGTTCTCTAGAGTCTAGAAACGTGTTTGTGCCTCTGCCCATAGGAATGTATTGGAGAGAGAACAAACTGCTGCAGTTTCTCTGCCCCTCCAGCTGGAAAGTCACAAACTTCACGGATGCTTTCTGTTAGTAGACTGAATCATTTTCCACTTTTTTACAGCACAGAACTGTGAAGTACTTATTTGCAAAATCGACTACATTAACAGGCATTGTAGTGCCCTGCTTCCAAAAGAAGATGGAGCTTAGCTGGCTTTTCTGCATGAAGAACAAACTCTTAGAAACAAGAATCATGCAGAAGAAAGAAGCAGATCTCTTCGGGGTACTGGAGTCTAGAAACGTGTTTGTGGCTCTTTTCCATAGGAATGAGTGGTAGAGAGAATAACCTTCTGCATTTTATGTGCACCTCCAGCTAGAAAGTCACAAACTTCACGGATGCTTTCTCTTAGGAGACTGAATGATTTGCCACACTTTTCACAGCCGGGAACTGGGAAGTACTTTAGTTACAAAAGTGACTACAGGAACAGGCATTGGAGTGCCTTTTCCCAAAGAAGCTGGATGTTAGCTGGTTCTTCTGTGTTACAAATTCTCACTTAGAAACACAAATCATGCAGTAGAAACAAGCAGCTCTCCTCAGGGCACTGGAGTCTTGAAAATTGTTAGTGCCTTTTTGCCCATAGGAATGAATGGGAGAAAGATAAACCTTCTGCAGTTTCTCTGTACCTCATCCGGGAAAGTCCCAAATTTCACGGATCCTTTCTCTCATTAGACTGAATGATTTGCCACTGTGTGCAGTGTGCGAAACTGTGAAGTACTTTAGTTACAAAAGTGACATTTTAACCAGAGTTCTGTTTTGTGCCATATACAGGAACCGGCATGGAGTGCCCTGCTACCCAAATGAGCTGGAACTTAGCTGTCTGTTCCGCATTAAGAACTCAAACTTAGAAATACAAATTATGCAGTAGAAACAAGCAGCTCTCCTCAGGGCACTGGAGTCTAGAAATGTGTTTGTGGCTCTTTGCCCATTGGAAAGAATGGGAGAGAGAAAAACCTTCTACAGTTTCTCTGTATCTCCAGCTAGAAAGTAACAAACTTCGCAGATGCTTTCTCTTAGGAGAGTGAATGATTTGCCACTGTTTTCCTAAGGGCAGCACTGTGAAGAACTTAGTTACAAAAGTGTCGTTTTAGACATTGTTCTGGTTTGTGCCATATATAGGAACAGGCATTGGAGTTCCCTGCTTCCCAAAGAATCTGGAGCTTAGCTGCCTGCTCTGCATTACGAATTCACAATGAGAAACACAAATCATGCAGTAGAAAAAAGCAGCTCTCCTGAGGGCCCTGGAGTCTAGAATCGTGTTTGAGGCTCTTTGCCCATAGGAATGAATGAGAGAGAGAACAAACTT
>NW_004529739.1:0-2161 GCF_000260255.1 Octodon degus
GAAAAAGAGAAGGTAAAGAAAGGAAAGAGTAAGGAAGGGAAAGAAGATAAATAACATGGAATTTTAATAGCAAGTTATAAGAGGAAATACAGGGCCGACCAGATAGATTAGCAGATTAATGCACCTGCTTAGACAGAGCGCAGGAGCCAGGATTTGATTCCACGCATGTTGTGCGCGTCCCACCCCTGGGGCCTGCTGAGATGGCAACTGAGACCGGCCTTGAGACTGGGCATGGCGGCATGCGTCTGCAATCCCAGCACTTGGGAGGCTGGAAACAGGAGAATCACTGTGAGTTGGATCTGCATACTGAAACTCTGTAGACCTTGTATTAAAATAAAAACAAACAATATTTGTCTACACATGATTCCTGCATAGAAAAATTAATTTCAATATATTAAGGTTTCTTTACATTGTTCTTATTTACTTAGCCTGAAATACATAGTGGTGTTATAATGAGAGACCCAAGGAGGACCATGTGCTTAGTGATACCATTTTTGTCAAAAGATAAAAAACACCAGGATCAGAAATGAGTTCAGAGTTTGGCACACCCCCCGTCATCTTTCTTGGAAATTACTGACCTGTTCACTCCATCGAGTTTAAGTGAGATGTGAGAGCAGAAAAGGCATCTTCCGTCTTCGGACTGAGGTGCACAACCATTTACTGACTAGGAACAGGACTAGAGAGCGCCGGCTGTAAACGCCTGCGATGGAATTTTTCTGTTCAGAAATCAAAAGCTAGTGACGTATTGGGATGCTCCAACATATACCCATTTTTAAAAATTTTTGAATAGTGATTTTTTAAATTGCTTTAGCTCTGGAAATTGCTTTCCTGGTAGTAAAGTCTCTTTCTGGATAGGCATTCTCTGTACATAATGACAATGCACTGGAGAAAAGTTTGAAGGAGTTTCTCTCATATATTTTCCCTATCATTTTATATGCAAATACAGTGAAATGAGAAATATGTAATTGGCAGAAAGGGAATACATTGTACTTTTCAGTCACCAGGAAAATCTTGCTTTCTGTGATTTTGATTTCTTAATTTGTAAATTAAGTTGACCTTACTGAAATTTTGTAAGGATTAAAAAAAAAACATAAAAAGTAATTTAAAAACCACTATATACCCCTGTCTCCTTTGATGGCAGTGTCTGTCAACCCTTGGGTTAAGGCTAGACCTTAACTGAGATTGTTTTTCCTTTAGGTGATTTATCCCTGTTTAGGCTGTGCTGCCCTCTTCTGGATCATGCCTGGAAGTGCTTACCAGACAAGTGTTCAGATTTTCATAATTTCAATGGTGAAATTAATGTCATATACTTGTACATATAAGACAGCTTGTTTTTACATAAATATACAACATACAGATATTTCTAGAAAAAATCTAGACATAGCTTGTATGTTTGTGTTTGCATGCATAGCTACAAAGGAAAAATAAACCAAGACAAATTCTCACAACTTGTTTAGTAGGAAACGTCACAGCAACTCTAAAACCCATAATTTCCCAGATACTTAGTAGAAAAAACTTTTCCAGATCAAGCTAGTGTATTAATAAGTTAAGATAATATGTGAAAGTTTATAACCATATTTCTTTAGAACATACAGAAACCCTTACCAGGTTGCTTAAAAGATTTTTAAACATTTAACCAGTCTTCTCTGGCTTAGAACACTGCAGTGCAATATCAGATTATATTTTTATCATGCTGAATTTCATTATTTTTATTCAAACTATAAGGACAGACTTATTTTGAGGCTAATTATTTTATTTTTATGAAATATTATGGAGGACAGTTTTGAAATAACATTTCACGTTATTACATAATATTATACTTTTATAATTCCAACAAGTGGAATAAATAAAACATTAGGATCTTTCTTAGAAAGTTTGGCACATTGAACTTCTCTCTAGTTTTTTAATGAAAAATCAAATGTTACATTCACAGTAAAATACAAATTATGATACTTCTCTTTCCTTTTGTACAGGTTAGCGCTCTCTCCCCCACCACAAATATCCAGTAATTTGACTTCAGATGCTCACCCTGCCATTTCAGTGGGGGCCCGTAAAGCAGAAGAAATGACTTTCTCTAATTTTGTGTTTTTCTTATGAAATCAATATATTGTCTTGGGGCCGGAGGGATAGCTCAGTAGAATAAGTGCTTGCCTGGCAAGCG
>NW_004529740.1:0-2160 GCF_000260255.1 Octodon degus
TATGTTATGGGATGTCTCTGCATTCAAAGCTGGTGGTACTCCCTACCCCAGTTTTGACATTGCCAGATGTCCATGTATTATGTTAAAGACCCTACTCTGATGGGAACTTCTAGTAACTGCCTAGCATAAGCTTACCCTAGAAGAATATATATATATGAGGAACATAGGCATATTAGGAAACCACTCAACACTAAACTGTATTTCTAGTTCTACTTTCTTTTTAAAACATTTCTTTATGCATTTACTCATATGTGCTTTTACTTATATGCTGAAATGGGATAATGCACACCCTGATGAATATTCCAAGCAGAGGAAAGGCATGAGTAAGGGTCCTGGGGAAGGAAGAAATCAATGAGAAGATATCTAGTGTAGCCAAGGCAGGATGGCCTGAGGAGGAGAATCATGAGATCGTGTTGCAGAAGCAGGAGTATCCACTGAACCCAGATCTCTGTAGGTAAAGATTTGGAGTTTTATCCTAAGGACAGAAAAGTCAGGTATCTACAAATGTAAGTGCTCCTTTATGTCTGTGGATACTTGATACTCATATGTTAAGTTATTTCATAGAAGTCTTATTAATAGATGTTTAATCCATGGTAGATATTAATGGATATTTAAGCCATGATACCTTTCTAACTTGAATAAAGCAAAGAGGATCAATGTATATACATTTTTGTAGGTTTCCATGCTTATTTCTTCATATAAACTCCTTGAACTGGAGTAATTGTTATGACTACTTTAAGTGGTCACATTTTATTCAGCTGGAGATCATTCTGGTAGAAGACTGCATTTGCCACATCCTCCCTGGAGGTGATGTCATCAAATAGCCATCAGTATCTTGGAAGGTGGCCATGATGACCACACTTGCTATGTTTGGTTTAAGGTGCAACATTGTCTACTGTCTCCAACATCACTCCTTGCCTGTCCACATCAATTTATTTTCCTTGTTTCATAGGAACTAATTCTTCAGAAAATTCGCATTTTCCAGATTACCTTTGCGGTACTATTATACTGGTTGAGATACCACCACAGAGAAGTGCACAAGTAAAACTTGGAAGATGTGCAGGAAGTGAAAGCCATTATTTTTTTCACTGGAGTAGTGTTCAGTGCCATGGGTTGCAGCTGACCTCGATCTTGCAGTTATCTGAACAGAGGAAAGTCATGCACTTTCTTCTTGGCGAAGATTTTAAATGATAACTATCCTTGATGGTTTTTGGTATTCCTGACCTGGTTGGCAATATCAACCTTTGGATTCTCTAGAGAAGAATCTAAGATCTGGTGATGGCCCTTCTTACATTTCCTCCAGTTTCCTACATATTTGTAAATGTCTAATTCCCTGTTAAATCCTTACCTACTCTAAATACAAGAGTGGCTTGTTTTCCTACAGGATGCTGATTACGAATGAGGGTATCTCACACACATTGTTTGGCCATATGTTGATTTACAAGTGTCATTTGCTTTTTGCTTGAAGATTTCAAGGTAGTATTTAAACATGAACTGACTTGTAAGTGCTCTTCAAAATTAGGCGTAATTATTTGATTGGCAAATAGATTGAAAGCATTTATTTGGCTTATTTGAATTTTAAATAAAAGTTACATGTTTAAAAAAGTATAGAGACCCAGTCCTAGCCCAGGTCCGGAATTGCTGCCGATTTCCGGGAACCCCCAGACCCAGTCCTAGCCCAGGTCTGCAGCAGGAAGGAGCTGAGCACAGCAGCCAGACCTAAGCCAGATGCAGCTGGATAACTCCAAACTCTGTAGAGCTCCACCTGAACTTCAATACGTGTGAAGGTTACAACTACAGCAAAGATCTACAACAAAGGGCAGAAGACAGTGCTACACAAAATGAAGAGAAGGAACATGTTTAAAAAAGTATAAACCTGCATAATCTAAGACTTGAAAGTTCCCTGACATTCTGGTTCCTAAATAATGATACTGAGACTGGTGACTCTGGAGGTGGCCTGGGGTGGGCAATGTCATCTATGTTATGGGATGTCTCTGCATTCAAAGCTGGTGGTACTCCCTACCCCAGTTTTGACATTGCCAGATGTCCATGTATTATGTTAAAGTTCTGATGGGAACTTCTAGTAACTGCCTAGCATAAGCTTACCCTAGAAGAATATATATATATGAGGAACATAGGCATATTAGGAAACCACTCAAC
>NW_004529741.1:0-2160 GCF_000260255.1 Octodon degus
AGATATCATACAATGTCTTTTAAATAAATTGTAAGTCAAAGATACAGTATAAATCTTAGAACAAAAATTAAGATTAAGCAATATTCAGAAAATTAAATGATTCAAAACAATTGAACTAAGAAAAAGTTTTCATGAATAATTGAGATTTAAATATAGCTAATCTGTTTTTTGTTTTGTTTTGTTTTGTTTTGTTTTGTTTTGTTTTTTTGTATGTAGAGCTGAGAATGGAACCAAGGGCTCTAAGCATGCTAGGAAGGCCTTCTACCACTGAGCTATATTCCCTGTTCCTTAGCTTTCTAGTAAAATTATTGTTTCACCTTGCTAGTCTACCTTTACACTTCATTAGAAGTTTCTCTCCACTTTATTGGCTACCACTATAATCTAGAAGTTTATTCCTTTAGGTCTACTACTCTGTTTTATTTTTTATATATTTGGTACAGGGTCTCACTAGGCAGATCCTCCTGTTTGTAGTGATCCTCCTGTTTTTAGCCTCCCCAGTGCTGGGATTACAGGCATGCACCACCACGCCAGTTCAGCACACCCCAGGAGCAGGGCTGGTATGGCATGTGGTGACAGGGATCGAACCCCTGTCCCTGTGCTTGCCTAAGCAGACGCTTAATCCGCAGCAGTACCTTGCTGGCCCTAGGTCTATTCTGGATTGGCTGCTGCCTGAGTCTCCTTGATCTCCTTCTTCTGGTCTATATTATATTTGTAGTTGCCATTTTATTTTAAAGCATTGTCCTAACCATGAGATTTCTCTGTTCAAGAACCTTTCCTCTATTGCTTATATGAACTTATCTTTTTTTTTCTTTCTGGTTTTTTTTTTTTTTTTGTATTTTTAGGGAAGGGTCTACAGGGTGTTCAGGGTCTCACTACTAGATCGGACTCATAGTAATCCGCCTGTTTACAGCCTTCCAAGAGCTGAGATTACATGTGTGCGCCTCCATGCCCAGTCTCAGTTGCTGTCTCAACACACCCCAGGGCCGGGGCTGGCATGGCAGCCCCCCTCCTCCCCGCGCCCCTGCCCCTGCTTGCAGGTGATCTTCTCAATCTGACACTCTGTTAGCATTCTTTAGGATCCTCCTTATTCAGCTGAATGTGAGTCCAAGTACATCCTAGTATGAATAATTAATGAAGTGCATAATGGTGAAATTAACTGACACCTTCCCAACCCCTGGACTCCAATTTTGGTAGGATTTTCATATTTACAATTTTAATTAGCCATAATGAAAAAAATACAAAAAAATAGATCTAGTAAAAAAGAAGTTGTATTATAGTGTAATCCTATTTCTATCATAAACATGCATTTTTAAAAAAGTTTTAGATATTCTTTAATAACTGTAGAACATATATATTTGTACCTGAGACTCCAATTTCACCTCATTTTGTAATCATTTGCCACAAGAATTTAGTACATTATAGTAATAATGTTGAGTGTTCATTTAATTTGAAGGGGCTGATGAACATGTATTTTTCACAAAAAGAATGAAATATCAGGAGTAAAATCTTAGATCCTGTAGTGACTGTTTTACTTGTAAAGAATAAGCTGCCACACTGTTTTGTGAAGTAGTGGTACAGTTTTGCCTTCACTGTATTCAAGTACCAGCAATTCTTCATCTTCATGAGCACTTAGTCTTTTCCTTGGTTAAAGTCATTCATGTAAGTGTGTAGTGCCTCATTGTGCATCCCTAATGATTAATGACATTAAACATCCTTTCGTGAGATTATTTGCCACCTGTATCTCATACTTGGTGATGTGTATTCAAATCATTTCCTTTTTTTTTTTTTTTTTAATAGATTAGGCATGGTGGCACATGCCTATAGTACCAGGCACTTGGGAGGCTGAGGCAGGAGGATTGTGGGCTTGAAGCCAGCCTGGATAACATAAAGATACCTTGTCTCAAAACAACAACAGTCAGATAGAAGGATTGCTATGAGTTCAAGGCCATCCTACACTACATAGTGAGAGCCTATCTCAAAGGAAGAAAAAAAAAGAAAAGAAAAGAAAAGGGAGGAAATATAATTCAGAGTGAAATTCCTGGGTTTAATCCTTAGTAGTAGAGGAAAAAGAAAAAGAGTGTTTCACTTTTGAGTTTTAAAGGTTATTCTAGATACAAGTTGATTGTGAATATATAAATTTCTAAATTAAAAATTCCTCCT
>NW_004529742.1:0-574 GCF_000260255.1 Octodon degus
GTATTATTTGTTGAAACTGTACTTTCGATTTGATTTGAAACTGTCTCATTGCTATATGTTTATCAATAAAACTTTGAAAAGAAAAAAAAATCAACTCAAAGTGAATCAAAGAGTAACACATTAGGCTTAAAAACTATTTTAAAAATAGTTTTTAGGCTTGTAGACATTAATCTGGGTGATGTCTTCTTGGATAAATGACCTAAACTATAGAAAAAAAACAGTACAAATAAACCAATGGAATTGGACTGAACTGAAGCCTTCTGAAGAACCAGGACAGCTATTGGCAGAGAGAAGGGTCTGGCTGGAAGGCTAGGAGAAGACATTACTGTGCCACACACTGCAGGGAGAGCCTGCAGGGCATAATCAACTTAGCTCAAGAGGAAAAGAAGAGCTCAGCTAATAGTTGAGCCGATCTTTAAAAAATAAAGATCTGTAAACAATTCATAAGGGAAAAAAATATTCACCATCTGTAACCACCAGGGCAATGCGAATTTTATCCTCAAAAATCACACCTCAGATCTGTTGAATTAGCCCTCACCAAACCAAGGCTGACAGAATAGCCCCCAAGGTTGGG
>NW_004529742.1:2594-3248 GCF_000260255.1 Octodon degus
GGTGCAAAACCAGCAACTTGCACACCAGGTTGAAGTGTTACAGTGCTCACTTGGGCAGGGAAGTCAGATTGTCTCATACTGAGGCCCATACATTTGCATGAGTCTTTGTGGCTAGAGGGTCCTTCTGCAGCCCACCATGTAGGCAGAGTGTCAAGCTCTGCCCCACTTCCCTGAAACTGAATGAGGTGGCTCCCATAGGTCCAGTGGGTTCTGAAGTACAGAAAATTGGGGGTGCCTTGATGTCCATTGATGCATGCACTGGGAAAGAGTTTCAAACATCGTTTGCAGAGTCTCAGTCCAGTGTGAAGGGACTCACTGGCTGTGCTCTGAGGTCATGCCTGGCAATGCAGTCGGGACTCATCTGCGACTGGCCATCCCCTCCAGAGCACAAATTCTTGGGGACCAATGCCAAGGAGGCTTTGGGTTGCACTTGAGTCTTGCTTTTATGATTTGTATTTTAGTATGCTCTTGTTAAACAAGTTAATACATACAATTTATATTTGCTCTAAATAGATGGGAGATTTTGTCACTATGAAGTGTTCTTATTTTCTCCTGGTAAATTTCTTTTCAAAGTTTTATTGATAAACATATAGCAATGGGACAGTTTCAAATCAAATCGAAAGTACAGTTTCAACAAATAATACACTGCATATA
>NW_004529743.1:0-2156 GCF_000260255.1 Octodon degus
AAACCCTGGCTTGAAGATGCGACTTTATCATATGTCCAAGGAGACACGTAAACTCTCCTGGCCACAGAAAGGCAAATTCTGAAATACAGATTTATGTAAATCCAAATGCATTTAAAATTGAACATTTCATGTATCTTTGAATCTAAATCTCTCTTCAAAGCACAGTTGACTGAAAATGGGAAAGAGAAACAAAACAAAGTGCCATCAATAAGAACCAAGAAAAAAATTCCTTCAGGCATCGTGCGTTCGCAGCCTCTCCTGATCTGGTCCTGTAGAATCGCTCCGTCAGAACATAGCATATAGTAGAGATCGTGACAGAAGCCACTATTTACTGAGTGCCTCCAGTGTGCTAAAGCACTTTAGAGCCATTACGCCTTTAGTCCACTGCACTGCGGTCCCCAGTGTGGACACGAGGAAAGGGAGCTCCTGTCTAGAAAGCTCCAGAGTCTGCATTTGACTGCAGGCGTGCAGGATTCCAGCGGTCTTCTGGACAGATTCCTCACCCGCAGGTCTCGGATCTCATTCCTCAAGTCACTCAGGCTTGTTGATCCACCTTGCTTCATGTTGGAGGCCAAACACCGGAACTGGAATGTTCTGGGCAAACAGGCTGTCATGTAGCTGAATCCTCAGCACGAAATAGTAAATTTTGCTCATTGATCACTTGAGGCTTGTGGAGACAGGGTCTTGCTCTGTAGCCAGCGTGGCCTTGGACTCACTGGGTACCCAGGCTGGCCCCCGACTCCCAGTGCTCCTCGTGCCTCAGCCTTCCAGGTGCTGGGATTGCAGTGGTGCGCCTCCACGCCTGCCTGACTACCACATCTTAGCGATTCCTCCAGATTCTGAGCTCTGTCACCCACATTGCACAAAACGTACCACTTCACAAAATCCCAGAGTTTGAATCATGTGGGATTCAAATTCAGATTATTCTGCCCCCTGAGGGAAAGAAACAACCGTGAGAGAAATACGGACGCAAGAGAACGCGGAAACTGGCTGACGGCATGCATTCAATAAATCCGGTAGGTCAGGAATCTTCACCCAAGAGCCCCAAAGATCTTCGATTACCAGGTAGTTGTGTGTATGTGCCCAGATGCCCACATGCAGACACAGACTGTCACAGTAAGCGTGCAACCACAGAACGCCAGAATCGAAAGGGACCGTGAAGGAGAAAACTCTAGGCGCACACACAACTGGCATCAACTGTGGTCCAAGAGACCCAGCTGGGACCCGAGGCCTGGCGGGTGTGTGGGTGGGGCTGGGTGGTGCCCAGGAAGGGCTGCGACGGGCTTAGCACCTCCTCCCCCAGAATTCGTTGCAGGGGAAAGGGCCTATAGAGAGCCCACAGGCGGGCCTTCCCTGAGGACAGCGGCCATTGCTGGTCTAGCGACTTCCCCGAAGCGTGGAGGAGCGAGGCAGCTCCTGCCCCCTTGCTCGGCTGTGGAGGGCCTGATGCACTTTGCGATATGTGAACTGGGTCTCTTGACACTTAAGTGTCTCTGTGGTCAAAAGGGTCTCTGTTTGTAAATAGGATACAATGTCTGCATCTTCTACAGCAAATAACCACTAGGAGGAATAGATGCAATGTGTTAATTATTGAAACTGTCCTACCAATTTGGTTTGAAACTGGCTCATTGCTATTTGTTTCTCAATAAAATTATGGAGAGAGAGAGAGAAAAGAAAAGCGTCTCTGTGGCACCTTAGAGGGGACCAGGCAATTCTGGGTCCATTAGCGCATGGGCACTGGGCTGGGGTTCGGTGCTGCGCAAAGCCCTGGAAGGAGCCACGTGTTGCTTGACAATAAAGAAACTTCAGGCGGGAAGGCCAGCTCCGCAGCAACAGCGGTCCCGCTGAGGGTCGCCTTGCGCAGGCGCAGTGGCATCACCCGGTGCATTGTGGGTGAGAAGGGGGCGGAGCCTCATAGCTGCGTGAGTAACGGAAGGAGAGTGTGGTGCTCCTCGCGGTTGCAGCGGGCTCTGAGGGGACGGACGAGGGGAGCAGCCATGGAGGGCCCTGACTGCGGCGCGGGAGGAGGCCGAGAACGTGACCAGCGTGACACGCAAGTCTCTCGTGACGAGAGGGCCTCCTCAGGAGATTTTTCACGGGTTGTCCAGATACCTCATGGCCCATGGCCCTTTGGGGAGATTGTGCTTGTGGCCAGC
>NW_004529744.1:0-2154 GCF_000260255.1 Octodon degus
ATATTATGTGTATATATGTATGTATATGTAATGCAATTTGATTGTTTTACTTTGTAATGCTTTCATGAGAAATCATTTTAATATGTCTTCATATACTACTTTACCATCCATATGTCCTTATTGATGAGTTGTCTATTTAGATGTTTTATAATGCATCATCTTCTTATTGTTGTATTCTGAGTATTCTTAGTATATTTTGTATATGATGCACAATACTAGACCCGCATCTTGCAGATACCTTCTCCAAATCTTTTGCTGGTCTTTTCCAACTCTTTTAGCGGTATCTTTGGCAAGGAAGATGATTTATAGTTGTAAAAGTCTTACCATTTTTATACATTATATTTTTGTTAATGTGCCAAAATATAGAATTGATCCCCACACTTGCAGGGCCTGAGCTTGGGGTCCACAATGGTTGCCAAAATATAGACATGCTTCCAAATTCCAGTGTCAGTTTTTAATTTTACAGTTTGAGTCACAGTCCACTTTGAGATCATGTTATTAAGTGTAGAACCTGTGTGTCCACATCTGGATATGTAGTTGCCCTGCACAGCTGGTTGAAAAGATTCAATCTCTGCACTGAGCGGCCTTTGCTGCTCGGTCGAGGGTCTGCCGGCAACTTTGGTCGGCTGTTTCCAGTTGTCTTTCCTGGTCCACTCAGTCTCTCTGTCTGTTCTTTCCATAGCACAGGGCTAGCTTGATGACAGCCTAACAGGAAATCTTGAAGTCAGATGAGTCAGGCCCTCTAGTTTCCTTGGTGCCCTTCTGGTGGTTCCAGGTCACCTGCCTTCTCTCGGTAATTTTGAGCCTGGCTTCCCACAGCACGAGATGCTCTTCCCAGGACTGTGCACAGTCTGCGTAGTGCCCCTCTTTTATCTGTATCTTTCAACTATTGTTGTTTATGTAGCTTTTAAAAACTTTTTGTCAATTTTTACATGCTGGACTCTCTTGTGCTTTTGACTTTTTAAATTTTTATTTTTTATATAAAATAAAAATGTATTATGTCCATAACTTGCACACAATTGATGACATAGAGAGTAATAAAGATTGTCATGTGTGTCACATACACACACATCAAAGAGTCTCATTGAATTAAAAAAAAAACAAATGAAGGATCAAGACAGTGTTCTGATTTTAGGATTTAACAAATAGCAAGAAGTGTGAAAGTTCAGAGCACAGCAGTGTTGAAAACAGAAGAATGATAAATACAAGGGCACATATTTTCACACTAAAAACAGTAAAAGCTACATGACCAAAATCCAAACCTAAACATTAATACAAAACAGGAAAATTTTAAAATGAAGAAGCAGATTGGAGACCAAATGAAGTACCTATTTTAAAGAAATATCTAGAACATAACACAAAAAGTGACATTTGCCAGTAAGATTTCTTAGTTTTCTTATATACTTCTTTAGAATTAGAAGAGAATTTATTATTTAACAATGGGAGTGTGATTTAATGACTTTAAAAAAATAATTACAGAATTTAAGAACAATGTATACACATGCTTATTTTACAGATGTATTCCAAAACTAAGATGTATAGTATAGGATACCTTTGATTTTTTTTAGTACATGATTTCTCTAACTTTGGACTTTTTGAAAAATTTCCCTATTCTTGTTTTATTTAATTTTTTTTTCAGTACCAGGAATTGAACTCAGGACTCTGGGCTTGCCAGGCAAGCACTTATTCAACTGAGCTGTCTCCCTGGGCTCTTGAAATTTGTTTTGACTGCTGTGCTCAATGAACTTAATGAATTTTTAAAAAGCAGTGTTTGAGGGTGGAGAATAGATGGTGCTTCCTTGTGGCACTTGGCCACACCTGATCAGAGTCCAGCACCGTCAGGAAATATAAAATTTTAGGCTTAATATTTTCAACATTTAATTTAATTTTTATTATTTTTTAAACTTTATTGAGAAACAAATAGCAATGACACAGTTTCAAAACTGATTAGTAGGACAGTTTCAATAATTAATACATTGCATATTGTTGTCTTCATAGTGGTTATTCATAGTACAAGATGCAGACATGATATCCTGTCCAAACACTATTAATACCAATCTTTCTATTCATTGAATTAAGAGACAGCAGTTGTATATCTGTCCTAACTATTTTGAATATACAGATACTAAATGGTCCTTCAACATTTAAAAAACT
>NW_004529745.1:0-2150 GCF_000260255.1 Octodon degus
ATGCTGATGTCCTACTGGCCAAAAAAGTCACATGGCCAAACCCAGCATCAGTGTGTGGAGGACCTACAAAAGTGCACAGGAAGTAGGAGTATGGTCTGAAGACCACACTATAGGAACACATAGCCCCGGGGCAAATTAAGAGATGTAATCAATCTACCACAACTCCTAACTCACTCCTGGACACTAGTAATAGGTTAATCTTCCACAAACACCTTTATTCCAAACCTTGGCACCATCATTTCTTGGATTCATTGAAGAATTGAAAAATATTTTACTTTGTGAATAAAAGGTAGAAAATATTTTAATTTTAGGGAGGAAGCAGTCCTGCTGAGCTACATGATATTGACTAACTACAATTGAAAATTATAACCAGCCAGACAACCAAAGCACAGTCAGAAGAGAGCAAGATCTCAACATCATCTCATCCAAGTGCACAAACTGTGCTTTCATGTCTTTATCCTTGACTCCAAAGACAGTCTACAATGTGATAGGCTTACAAATACTTCATGTATGAATAAATGGATTCATGAGTAAATACATGAATGTGAGAAAGTTAATAAATTATAGGGGGAGAGTTGAATAAACAAAGGGTTTTCGCCTAGAGCAGGAGTTATCAAATCTAATCATTCATCAGAAACACTTGGAGGATTTGTTCATCACCAATTGCTGAGAGCCCATGCACACATACGGTAGGGAAATAGACAGAGAATTTGTATCGCTAATAATAATGCGGACTGGAGACAACACTTTAAGAACCCATAGCCCAGAGAGGGGAAGGTCAAGTGAAGATATGCCATCATTCAGATATGTAATGCAATGTTGAGGGAAGGGAAAAGCCAACATGTTCCGCTTGGCTCCCAAGTAAAGTACTCATAAAGTTGCTAGAAGTAGATTTTTGACTCAATATAAAAACACAGTTGCTGCTAACTAGAGTGTGTAACAATGGTATAGGCCAATCCTCTCCACCCTCTGTTTCTCTGCATGCCCTTCATTTTTCTCCTACTTCTCTTCCAATAAGGAGTTTACAACCTCACATAGTAAGGCCTCCTATTTCCACAATCAGAAACTTCCCTCCCCAGAAATCAAATGTCAGCAATTTTCTGAATGCAACTTAATGAGAGCAGAGAAAAAATCAAATGGACCCCTAAAACACCCATTTGTCTCATTTTATGCTCTAATATTATGATTGTGGGGTCTGGTAGGCAAAGTAATCTACCTTTGGTTGTTCCTTCAAGGTTCATCCCAAGCCACCAATTTCCAATAAAATATTTTTAAATCCCATTTTTCATATGACATCATTTTGTTTCTCTGTGGCATTATAAGGACACCTTTAATGATTTTGCTTTTGAATGTAGTGCCACACAGGAAACGCTGATAACACAATTTCTTAACATGTGCCAAGTACACAGGTTACACAAAAGCAGATTCTATTGTAGCTTTTTTGAGAGGCTGCTTAAAAGTTAAGTTGCCCTTAATGAAACAGCAAGAAAAGGGCTTTGCTTTTCTTTTCTCAGCATCTCAGCTTTTCCCTCTTTGTGGCTTATGATGTTTTCCTTCTTCCTAGTGTTATCTGTATTTCCTGCTCATCTCAACTTGATGACATGTTGCTGAGACAACTAAGTCGCTAACCTTCTTAACTTGGCTTTTGTTATGTGCTTGCGTGTATTTAGGAGGGATATTTTCATTCCTCTTAGAACGCAGCATCTGCTCTGGGGAGGGCTATTAGACCCAAAGGTGGAGAACAAGGGAGTCTTTTCAAGTCCCTGCTATTCAAATCGCCTTTTTACTCCCTTTAAGCCCATAGCTTGTGTCTATTAGGACACTGATGGAAGCTTCCCTTATCTCCTATGGTCAGGATTAATTTACCCAGTGATGTCATTCTTGTTTCAGCCCACATTTCTCCAGGGAAGATCTGAAGACAAGAACAGAGTTTCCTTCACCCCAGTTCCTTATTTTCTCCTTTCTCCCCCTTGCTCTAATTGCAGAAGCAGCTTAACTGCAAACTTCTTACTCTGTGCAGTCCCTTCATCTATTTGTGCACACAATATGCTAAAATGTGGTCATACACAATGCTGCCAATGTTAACCTAGCTCAGCAATGAGCCAGCCCTACAGATCACAGACTTGTCTAAGTGTCTGTGCACCCTCTCC
>NW_004529746.1:0-2147 GCF_000260255.1 Octodon degus
GTGTATTATTTGTTGAAACTGTACTTTCGATTTGATTTGAAACTGTCTCATTGCTATATGTTTATCAATAAAACTTTGAAAAGAAAAAAAAAAGAGTTTTATTTATGAGCCGGGGAGATGGCTCAGTAGAATAAGTGCTTCCCTGGCAAGCGCAAGGGCCTGAGTTCAATCCCTGGTTATGCCAAAAAAGAAAAAAAAAAGAGTTTTATTTATTTATTTTTGGCACAGGATCTCACTACACAGCTCAGACTCATAGTGTTCCTCCTGTTTTCAGCCTCCCCAGTGCTGGGATTACAGTCATGCGCCACTACACCTGGACTCTGTCACAGGAATCGGGGATTGAACTCAGACCCTTGTGCTTACCAGGGAAGCGCTTATTCTACTGAGCCATCTCCCTGCCCCTCACCAAGTTTTGTAATTTTAGCCTTTGTATTTAGGTTTATGATTCATTTTGGGTTAATATTTACACATAGGATGAAGTAAATTCTTTTTTTTTTTTTTGCATGTGGCTATGCAGTGGTCCCTGCTTCATTTGTTGAACAGATTATTTCTCCATTGAATGGTCTTGTTACTCTTGTCAAAGATCAACTGATTGTAAATGTTGGGGTAAGTTTTGGTGTTAGAAAGTGTGGGGTCTTCTGACTTTGTTCTTTCTTTTCAAGATTATTTGGCTGTTCTCAGTCCCCTGTACTACTATATGAATTTAGGATCATGTTATCAATTTATACTAAGAAACCACTGACATTGTTAGGAGTCACACTGAATCTATAGATCATTCTCTAGCATCTTCATCTTAGAAATACGAAGCGTTCCACCCCATGAACATGAAATGTCCTTCTATTTATTTAAACCTTTAATTTATTTCAGTAGTGATTTGTGATTTTCAGTTTAAGAGTTTTGCACATCTTTTGCTAGATTTGTTCATAAATATTTAATTTTTGATACTGATAGATTTTTCTTAATTTCAAGTATACATTGTTTGAAGTGTACATTGCTAGTGTATATATTGATCTTGTATCTTACAATTTTGTGAACTTACTTACTATGATTAGTCATTTTTTTTACTGATTGCCTTAAGATTTCTATATACAAAATCATATCATCTAAAAATGGAGTTTTACTTCTTACCTTCCAATCTAGACACCATTAATTTCCTTTTGTTGCTTAATTGTCCTGACTAGAACCTCCAGTACAATACTTCATAGAAGTGGTAAGAGAGTACATTCATTCTTGAGTCATTATTTTCATTGCTTTCTATTCCAATAAATTCTGAGCTTATATTAATCATACCATTTAAAAATTTTTATTGAGCATTTCATTTTGCTTTGGTTTGGTTTCATTTTTTACTTTTCTCCTTTTTTCTTACATTTCAAGATGAATGCTTAACAGATTAGCTTTTAGCCTTTCTTCTTTGCTGATAGAGTTTTCCTTCTAAGCACTAGTTTAGCTGTATCCCACAGGTTTTAGTAAGTGTATTTTCATTATTGTTCAGTTGATTGTTTGGAGATGGGGTCTGACTATGTGGCCCAGGCTGGCTCCAAACTCCTGGGATCACATATTCCTGCTATCTCAGTCTCCTGAATAATTGAGAATACGGGCAGGTGCCTCTGCACCTGACTCAGCTAAAAGAATTTATTTATTTATTTATTTATTTGCTTTTAATTGACTTTATTTAATTCTATGCCTGGGCAATATTTCATCTTATAAAATACAAGAAATGTTCCCAAGAATGGACATTTATGGTAAAGTGGTCCAAAACAAAGACTAAGATAGTTCCATATGAAGTTGTAAAAGTGAAAGAGAAGAATATTGCATGTATGTAAAAGACCATACCAGGGTAGCATCAAGTTTAAAAGGGGAATTGTTGAGAAGTGCAATGTCACAGGCCTTGTATTTTTTGCTATATTCACTAATTTAAGATTTGTGTATAGACCCAGTCCTAGCCCAGGTCCGGTGAGTGTGTGGAGAGCTTCTTGCTACCCTGCGCCGTCAGGACCAGTCCCAGCCCAGGCGCAGCGTGGGCCAGACCCTCTCCCACCCCCTTGGGCCGCCCCCAACCATTCCGCCGTACCTCCCCCACCCCTCCCGCCGAGTAGGAATTTCTGCCAAGTTCGGGGAACCCCCAGACCCAGTACTAGCCCAGGTCC
>NW_004529747.1:0-2144 GCF_000260255.1 Octodon degus
CTCTCTCTCTCTCTCTCTCTCTCTCTCTCTCTCTCTCTCTCTAATAAATAATTTAAAAAAAAAAAGAACACCACCATCTCTTTCTATCTTCTGCTTGGGATTATGTCACACAATATGGTATCCTTTCACCACATTTCTGTGTGAAAGAACAACAGGAACAAGCATCCTGTGCCACCTGTTCTTCTCTTGCTATGATCAACACTAACTTCTCCACTGTCCCTAACTCCTTGCTTACGTCAACCAGTTTTTCTCTCTTTCTCTATGTGATTGGCTATGATTTTATCCACACAGAACTACAGGATCTGTCTTCAGCACCTGTCTTTCTTTCATTTAACATTAAGGTGTTGTAATCTGTGTGTCTCTTTTTCATCAGTAGCCCAGTGTGGTGGAGCCCAGAGAGACCACTTGGCCCTCTTTGGGCTTGAGTACAATCCTCCCCCAAAGGGAAGCCCTCACACAGAGACCTTCTCTCTCTCCCTCACACCATTACATACAGGAGAACATCCTGAAGCAAATGCTTCACAAGGCATTCAGGTCTCACACTGAATCACATCACACATGTAATTGAATTCACCTTGTTCCTCACACTTTGATGTACTTTTGGGATTTGTAAAGCTAATCTGAGAAGTGACAGAACAGCGATGGCTCATCCTCTTTCCAGTGACAGCTTCCAGACTTCAGTTCCCCAGGGCTCAGAGAAAAAGATGTGTAGATACTGCACCTGATCTCAAAACTTTCTGAGATCTTTACTGCACTGTGCTTTCCTAGGTGCAAATACAAGCGATGTTAAATGGCGTATTCTCAGATCTGCACTTTCTGGCTCCTTCATCAATAGTCATTATTCTGCAATCTGAATCCAACAGCCCCAAGGGAAGGGGATCAAATGATTGCTACAGGATGTTTATATTGGTGGCACAAGGAACAATTCATGCTTTACAGCCAAATCAGCACGTCCTGAGATGTATCCAAACTAACTTTCTCTGCAGCTGGGCCCATAAACTATGGAGGAAACAGCTGTGTGTCATTATCAGAGACATCAGTGTCAGCCCAAACACAGGACTCTCTTCTGGGGCGCTCAGACAAGCTGGGGTGTTCAGGACTACCAGAGGTTGTTCAGAACAACAAGGGTGATGCATAAGGCCAGTAGGGAAAGCTCTGAACCAGCAAATGGGGCACTGAGAAGCCTCAGGAAGCTAGCACGGGGCCCAGGAGTATGTACAGAGTAGGAATCACTGAAATGATGCTCTCCCTATCATTCTCACGACTTTCTTCTCTCTCTTAGCATTGTAAACACTGAGGAGGCCCTTGAATACATCTATTGCAGATAGCTTGAAAGAAGTTAAGCTCCAAGGATTGTGAGTGTTATGGTTGATGGTTTTTTTTTGCCTTCTTTATTTTGATTTCAGTGTAAGGATTATCCCACTTGTATGTACTAGAAAACAAACTGATTTTTAATCTGTAAGTTTTGGAATATGATTATTGTGATTACCACCATAATCAAAAGTTAATTGTATGGATTAAAGCACTTGGTTAGGCAGACACAATGGCCATGGTTTGATCCCTGGCATGTAGCACCAGCTCTGCCCACAGGGCACTCTGAGAGGGCTATTGAGACTGAGCATGTTGGTGAATGCCTGTAGTCCCAGCTCTTTGTTTTTGTTTTTTTGGGGGGTGGGGAACAGCGATTGAACTCAGGACCTTGTGCTTGCCAGGCAAATAGTTATTCCACCAAGCCATCTCACCAGTCCGTCTCAGCTCTTGGGAGGCTGAACACAGGCGGATCACTATGATCTCACTATGTAGTGAGACTCTGTAGGCCCTATACGAAATTAAAAAGTAATAATTGGCAATTTTTTTCACAATAAGAGTGACTTGTCCAATACAGGAGTAAATGTCTAATTTAAGGAGAAGATAGAATAAGAGAAGACGCACAAAGCAGAATTTAGAGAAACTCTAGGAGATCATGGGTACATTTACGTTGCCTTACAGGACCATGGTAAATTTTATGTCAGTACTTAACAAATTGTACATTTGTGTCAAAATGTATACCATTTGTCCATCATTAAAGTTATTACACATAAAGAGGATAATTTAGATTAGAAGTATTAATCAGATGTAGTTAATAAAACAGGTCAGAGTCAATC
>NW_004529748.1:0-2084 GCF_000260255.1 Octodon degus
GGAGGGAGAGAGGGAGGGAGTGAGGGACACCTCCTCAAAGAGAAAAAAGCCAGAATAGAGGGGATTTCCTACCATTTGCCCATGCAGTGACAGAAATTTTTTAAACTTCAGAGAATTAGTGGATCAAAAGTTTTGTCTATAGGCCACTGGGTTTTACCATTGAGCTTATATTGTTGCCAAGCTATCTGACAGTAGAAGATTAATTGTCTAGATTATATGGGCTCCCAAAGGCTGAGGGAGCCGAGATTACAGACCAGGCATCCCAATGGATTTTGGACGCTGGGAATGAGTATTTCCCATGGTGACTGAATTAAAAAGAGCCAAAGATTAGGGCAAAAGCCCTACAACACTTCCTACCAAAAAGTCATCACATTTTATCCTGGAATGAGTATGAGAGAGAGGGGCCAGCACCACTTTAAAGTCATCACAAGAAGTAGGGAGCCAGGCACCAGATGGCCAAGAAAGATGGGCGGAGTGTCCTGACGTGAGGTTGTGATTTTAGTTTTGGGCTCATGAGTGAGGACTGAGATGGGCTGGTGTTGGATGTGAGCTAACAATGCAGGCTGCAGAGGCAAAGGCAAAGCCAGAAGCAGAAGGTGGTTCAGTGAGAGAGCTCCAAGCCAGGGCAGGGGATGTGCCGGGAGCCACACTACTCACCATTCCAGATCACAGCACCAAAAATGATAGGTTTTGACAGCATCACAGCACAGAAAAAGGCAGAAGGAAAAAGGAAAAGGGGCTTCATTATAAAGGGAAAAGGGCTTTATTACCTTGGAGGACATGGAGAGAACTTGGGAAGATAAGGAAATCCATGGACTGGAATGAAGGGAGGCTGAGGCTTTTATGGCCTGTTGCCAGGGGTGCGGTTTGAGGGGGATGTTCAGATATAGGTGAGGAGCTGACTGGGGCATTCCCTGAGGTGGCGGAAAAAGTGAAAGGAAACTGTACCCTGGGCTGAGTTGGAGACGAAGTGGGGAGGTGGTCTCTGAGAAGATATCTGTTGCTTTAAGGGCTTCAGCCATATTAGATGACCACCATAATGATTCAGCAACTCATACTAGGGCCATATCCTATCAAGAGGTAAGACAAAAAAAATCTCTGCTACCTGATAGCTTTCAGAGGCAACAGCGATGGCGGCAGCGGTAGTGGCGCAGCAGAAAAGCAGAAATGGGGGAGGGAAAGCCTTTCTTGACTCTAAACATAGAGAGGATCAACGGCAGGGAGATGCGCAGGTCCTCTGACCTGACACACGGATCCTGAGGCTTTATGGACTTTTGCCGGGGGCGGAGCTTGAGGGGCGGGTTTAGTGACATACAAGGAGCTGATTGGAGGCTCCCTTGTGTGGGCGGGAAAGGTCACAGGAAGTTGTACCCAGGGCTGGAGTGGGGAAGGAGGAGGAAGTGGTCACCCGGAAGGTAAGCTGTGGTTTTAAGGGCTTCAGCCAAATTAGATGACCACCATGATAATTCAGCAATTCTTTCTAGGGCCATAACCTATCATTCCCATCTTTTGGTTTTATAGAGGGGGCGACGTGTCTCTTAGAGTCTGCTTCCTGCTGAACTGGGGCGTCGCTTGGGGCCGAGGGAAGTTGACAAGATGATGGTTTAGGCCCATGTAGAAGTTAGTGTCAGGTCTCTCTGCTAGGAGTATAAGTTTATCATTAGTGATGGCTCGCATTGGAGACTGAAGAAACCTTGAAAAAAATTTAAAAAGACAGCACATTATGACTACATGTCATCATGATTAAAGGACACAAGAGGGAAAGCAAGAGTGGGGTCTATAGTCTGTCATTTTACCATGACCGTGTTGAAGAGGGGGAGTATCGATCTTTAGCTTTTTGACATCAATGTGAGGAAAGGGAGTCAGAGCCATCTGTAGTACTGTAACACAACTGTATTTTGTTAAGGTCAACTTTTTGTCTCTTATGTGTTTGTGGGGAGACGTGGAGTCTATCTACCAACTGTATTGTCTGTAGCTGTTTAGAAAGGTAGGCTACTGCCTAAAAAGATGGTCTCTTTTTGTGTCATAAAATGCTCACTGTATTGTGACCTTGAAAAGAAGTACATAGGGTAAAGGGCTGAGTT
>NW_004529749.1:0-2140 GCF_000260255.1 Octodon degus
GTTAGGGTTAGGGTTAGCATTAGGGTTAGGTTAGGTTTAAGGTTACAATCAAGTTTAGAGTTAGGTTAGTTTTAGTGTTACCATAAGGTTTAGGATTAGTGTTAGGGCTAAAGTTAAGGTTAAGGTTAAGGTTAAGGTTAAGTTTAGAGGTTCGGTTAGGGTTAGGAAGTTTATGCTTAGTTTTTCACTTAGTGTTAGGGCTACAGTTAAGGTTAGGATTACAGTTAATGTTAGAAATGGTGTTATGGTTAGGGTTAGGTTAACGATTACATTTAGGTGTAGGGTTTGTGTTATGTTTATGGTTAGGCTTATTGTTAGAGTAACAGTTAGGTTTAGGATTAGAATTAAGGTTATGGTTAGGGTTATGAGTATTGTTAAGTTTAGTGTTACTATGTGGGTTAGGCTAATGGTTGTTGGTAGTGTTAGGGTTATGGTGATTGTTAGGGTGAGGTTTAGGGTTGCAGTTAAATTTTGGGTTAAATTTATGGTTGTGCTTATCATTAGGGTCATGATTAGGGTTAGGATTAGGGTTACGGTTAGGGTTAGGGTTAGGGATATGGTTAGGGTTAGGTTTAGGTTTAGGGTTGTAGTTACATTTAGGGTTAGGATTAATGTTGCAGTTAGGATTAGGATTAGGTTTATGGTTAGGGTTGGTTTAGGGTAATGGTTAGGGTGAGTGTTATGGTTAGGGTTTCGGTTAGGGTTACGATTATGGTTAGCAGTAGGGTTAGGTTTAGGGCTAGGTTTACAGTGAGGATTAATTTTAGGTTTACATTTAAGTTTGGGTTTAGAGTTTCAGTTAGGGTTAGGATTAGTTTTAGAGTTATGGTTACAGTTACAGTTAGGATTAAGGTTACATTTAGGGTTAGCATTAAAGTTAGGGTTAGTTTTAGGTTTATGTTTAGGGTTAAAATTATGCTTAGCTTAATGGTTAAAGTTAGGGTTAGGATTATGGTTAGGGTTATGTTTAGAGTTATGGTTAGGTTTAAGGCTAGGTTTAGGTTCAGGGTTAATGTTACAGTTAAGGCTTGGATTATGGTTACAGTTAGGTTTAGGGTTAGGGTTATGGTTTTGGTTAGGTTTAGTAGTAGGGTTTCATTTTGAGTTAGGTTTAGGGTTAGAGTTAGGGTTTGGTTTTAGGTTATAGCTAGTTTTAGCTTTATGGTTAGGGTTAAGGTTATGCTTATGCTTATGGTTAGGGTAAGGGTTAGGGTTTGAGTTAGGGTTAAGGTTATGGTTAGGGTTAGGTTATGGTTACATTTGGGTTAGCATTAGAGTTAAAGTCACGGTTATGGTTATGGTTACGGTTATGTTTTCAGTAAGGTGTAGGGTTACTTTTAGGGTTTGGGTTACACTTAGGTTTAGATTTAGCTTTAGGGTTATGTTTAGGGTTAGGGTTATTGATAGTGTTAGGTTTATGGTTAGTGTTAGGGTTAGGTTTACAGTTAGTGTTAGCATTAGGGTTAGGAATAGGTGTAGGGTTACATTTAGCATTAAGGTTAGGGTTATGGTTAGGGTTTGTGCTAGTGTTTGAGTTATGGTTAGGGTTAGATTTAGAGTTAGGTTTAGGGTAGGGTTAGTGTAAGGGTTAGTATTATACTTGTAGTTAAGTTTATGATTAAGGTTTAAGTTAGGGTTAGGTTTAGGTTTACAGTAAACATTAGAGTTAGGGTTATGTTAAGGGGTAGAGTTACTGTAAGGTTTAGTTTTCATTTTACCGCTAAGTTTATTGTTTGGTTTAGAATTATGGTTCAGTTTAGGGTACCTGCTACATTTAGGGTTAAGTTTACAGTTTGGGTTCAGGCTAGGTTTAGGGTTATGTGTAAATATAGGCTAAGGTCACAGCAGTTCGTGTTAGGGTTTGGGTTACAGTTAGAGTTAGGTTTAGACTTACAGCTAGCATTAAGAATGCAGTTATGGTCATGGTTAGGGTGAGGCTTAGGGATAAGGTTTAGCGTTAGGTTTAGGGTTACATTTAGGGTTAAGGTTACGGGTTAGGTTTAGGATTAGGGTAATGTTAGGGTTAAGCTTAGGTTTAGGGTTAGTGTTAATGTTTGGATTAGGGTAAGGGTTTAGGGTTAGGTTTATGGTAGGTTTAGGGTTAGGGTGGGTAGAAGGGTTAGTGTTATTTTTACAATTA
>NW_004529750.1:0-2134 GCF_000260255.1 Octodon degus
AGATCAGACTTGTAGTGATTCACCTGTTTATAGCCTCCCAAGAGCTGTGGGATTACAGGCACGTGCCACCATGCCCAGTCTCAATCACTGGCTCAGCAGGCCCTGGGCGGCGGGGCTGGCACAACAGGCCTGGAGATCGAACCCCTGGCCCCTGTGTCTGCCTAAGCAGGTGCTTTAATCTGCTGAGCTATTTGGCCAGGCCAAGGATGTATCTTTGGATACCAAGCTGACAAGAGGTAGGATTAAGCTTGATTGTGTCAACTTGATTGTTTTTGTTTTCTCCTGCGCTGGAATCAGCTAACCATGGACTGAATCCCTAAAACTGTGAATTAAATTTCTTTTCCTTTAGGTTGAGGGTGTTGGATTCTGTGTGTCAGTGATGGCAAAGCTAGTAATAGAGCCAATCAATGCCCGAAGCCAGTTCTTCTTTAGGATGTCCTGACAAACTGTCTCTGTGTTCAGCTGCATTGCAATGAATTCTACCTGGTGATCCAACCTAGCTATGTTGTGGGCAAGCACTTAGACTAAGAAAGGTGGTGCTGGACTGGACATTGAGCCATTCGGATGTTACAGGAAATGTCTATATTTTTTGTCATTCAGTCATTTATTTTTAGTTTGGGGAATTTCAAATGTGCTGCATCAGATTTTGGGTTTACACAAAAACAAATGTGGAGGGCTGGCCAAATAGCTCAGTGAATTAAAGTGCTTGCAAGCAGCACAGGGGCTGGGAGTTCAATCCCTGGGCCTGCCATACTGGTCCCGCCCCCAGGAGCACTGAGACAGCAATTGAGACTGGGCATGGTGGCGCACACCTGTAATCCCAGCTCTTGGGAGGCCATAGAAAGGCGGATCACTATGAGTTGGATCTAGTAGTGAGACCCTGAATACCCTGAAGACCCCTCTCTAAAATGCAAACAAACAAACCAAATGTGGTATGAAGATCAATTTGAAGTGGATAAGAGGATCAGCTTTGGAGTGGGTCAGGGGATTTTTGGTTTTTTTTTTTTGGTGGTACCGGAGATCAAACTCAAGACCTTGTGCTTGCCAGGCAAGCACTTATTCCACTGAACTATCACCCCAGCCCCTCCTCAGGTGAGTTTTTTTTTTTCAAGATTTTATTGATAAACAGATAGCAATGAGACAGTTTCAAATCAAATCGGAAGTACAGATTCAACAAATAACACATTGCATATATTCTTCTTAGTGGTTAATTGCTGTACATGATGCAGACTTGAGATCCTATCTCAGGTGAGTTTTGCAGGGTACTCCACTAATAAAGATTAGGGAGATGGCAGGGATAGAGGGAATTGTTTTGGAGGCACCTTATAGAGTTGGGAAGAATACGTCACAGGACTGGTAGGGCACAAAATCTTGTAAGCTGTATTGACTGGAGCCCCTCCTTTCCCCATCCCCTTCTTTTCAAGGTATGGGCACAGTGCTGGGGGCACAGAGGATGCATTTATTAGTTGACAACAGAGTGATTGTACCATGTGTCATGGAACAGTCTTGGCATGCTTGGAGTAATTCTGATGCATCACATGGGATTGTGTGTGTGATTTTACCTCTCAGATAGTAGGGGGATGCCCTCTCTTGTCCTTGTACATGGTCCATCCTCGTGGCAATCTTAGGGATCTGGTGTGTATAAGTGCTCCTGATGAATGGCTAACATGTTGTATCAGGGGACTTCAGTTCTTTCTCAAAACTAAATGGGGCCAGAGCCACTAGCTAGATGTGTCATTGTTAAAAAGTCAACTGGAGGTGCCACAACCCAGGATTTCTTGTTATAGTACAAGCTATAGTGAAAGAAACACCACAATATTGGGAAAAATTAGACGTAGATCAATGGAACATAGTAGAGGACCCAGAAACAACTCCAGGCACCTTCAGCTGTCTGATCTTTGGCAAGGGTGTAAAAACTGACCCTGGAGGAAAGATAGACTTTTTAGAAAACGGTGCTGTGAAAACTGGCTATCCACATGTTGAAGACTGAACCTAGACCTGTATCTCTCATTGTACAGTAAACTACAACAAAAAATGCATCAAAGAACTTGTCTTGGTTACTCTTTTCTCTTTGCTGAGACAAAAATATCCAACACCCACATTAAAGAGGGAAAGGTTTATTCAGCTCACAGTT
>NW_004529751.1:0-2129 GCF_000260255.1 Octodon degus
AGGGCAGATTGCCAGTCACAAATTCATCCACTTTTATCTTTTTGGACATATATTCAGACACCAACTTTGGAACACTTTCTACACTCTTCCATCCTAAAAGAAATCATACGTGCGATAAATGTTATGCTATGGAATATATATCTAGAGTATGCTTCTTAGTGGCTGACACAAAAAAGTTTCAAGGAATTAATTTTTTGATAATTGCAAGAGCCATGAAAAATAGAAAAAGGTAGTATGAAGTAGAAGAAAAATTTGACATCTTTTGTTATAAAAGAAGTAAATACTTTGGAGTATTTTCCTTTTTTTTGTATTTAAGATTTACTAAAATTTTATCATTTTTGACTGAAAGAGATTTCTACACTTTGTAAGATGAAAACTCTTGGAAGAAAATAACTTGATGATAGATGACCTATTTCTAGGTTTTAAATTCAATAATGAAGTAAAATAAGGGTAAGATCTTAGAAAACCATAAAACTGAAAAAGTAGGAAGTCTTTGACATAAAAGATGCTTCCACTTCTTACTTACAGGAATGGCAGCAAATCCGAAGCTTTAGGATGCTTTGAACTGTATTTCTAACCTCCTCTGAACCTTGTCCAAATTTTTCTTTTTTTTTTTTTTTTTGGTGGAACCGGGGATTTAACTCAGGTTCTTGTGCTTGCCAGGCAAGTGCTTATTCCACTGAGCCATCTATCCGGCCCTGAAATTTTTTTTCTTATATCCTCCATTAATCTTTTTTTTCCTGAGTTATGGGAATTTTAAATTTCCTCTTTAGATCAATCTAGTAATGTAGACAACTACTCTGTTAATTACTCATATTGTCCCAATTTTGCTTAGCTGCTGGCCCAGGGTTGGATAGGCCTTTGTTATACTAAAACGTTGTAAGATTTTTTACTTACATATATATACCTTATGTACAGCCCAGTATAATTCCTCTTCACTCAGTGTAGCCCAGGGAAGCCTAGCATGTCAAATGCCTATGAGTAGAGCAAAACTTCTACTTATATCTTAGGTCATATAGTGGTACCTTGGTTCATAAATTTGATTCTTGCCACAGTTTTGGTTGCAAACTGAGTTGGATGAGAACTGAGTCAAATTTAGTGGTTAAGTTTAATATTGGCCTTATGGAGAAATTTGTTTTGGATCTCATCTAGTTTTCAACCAGAATTGGGCAGTGAGCCTGAGTTTGTGAACTAAGGCACCACTGTATTTTACCAGTGCAGGAAGTCCCATGCTCTAGTGAATATCCCAACTGGAATGTGCAGGATGAGACTTCAGTTAGACAACACTACCAAATCTCCCTTGGCGCTCACTCACCAAACTCAAAATATCCTTTAAATTATATATAGTAAGTTGATGCTTCTGAGTAGCATGTGTGGCATTAGAGTCTTCTCTAGGGCATGCAAATATGGCGTACAAAAGAGGAAAACTTTGTCCAGCCTCCATTTTAGCATATGTTCCAAAACTGTTCCATCCTCAAAGAGGATAGCATAACACAAGCTCAGGGTTCTTAACAGACCCTTAAAGATCATTGAAAACTCATGTGACTTTTCTCTCCCCTTAAAAGGACAGTAAGATAAAATTTTTTAAAGCCTATCAAGACTTTATGGATTTTATTCACTCATAGTATTTTCAGCTTAAGATTCAGCATCTGGTGGTGCTGACATTGGTATTATTCACAAAGTATAATCACACCTATTGATCAATGCACTCTTGAAAACTGTGATAACCTATATAAATTTATAGAACAGTATGGCCAAAACTGTTTTGCTTACCCTGCAACTAACTTTTTCCTCTTTTACATACTTCAGTATTGACTTGTAACCAGTGACCATTTTTTAGAAGAAGCTGACAACTTCACCAGCTCCAGGGGTAAATCCCGATACAATTAAAAACTCTTCTAATAAAATGATCCTGCATGCTTTGATTCATGATGAGAAGATAGATTGTGTTTTTTGTTTACTACAGGAAAATTAGACTTATGACTAAGAATCTGCCAATGAAAATAAGAGAAAAGGTACTCATTCACTGCATTACCTCCAAAAGCAGTGCCTTTCCACGTGCGACCAGTCACCAGCTGGAATGGACGAGTGGAGATTTCTTCACCTGAAGCAGCTACTCCAACCACCAC
>NW_004529752.1:0-2129 GCF_000260255.1 Octodon degus
GTGGTGGTTGGAGTAGCTGCTTCAGGTGAAGAAATCTCCACTCGTCCATTCCAGCTGGTGACTGGTCGCACGTGGAAAGGCACTGCTTTTGGAGGTAATGCAGTGAATGAGTACCTTTTCTCTTATTTTCATTGGCAGATTCTTAGTCATAAGTCTAATTTTCCTGTAGTAAACAAAAAACACAATCTATCTTCTCATCATGAATCAAAGCATGCAGGATCATTTTATTAGAAGAGTTTTTAATTGTATCGGGATTTACCCCTGGAGCTGGTGAAGTTGTCAGCTTCTTCTAAAAAATGGTCACTGGTTACAAGTCAATACTGAAGTATGTAAAAGAGGAAAAAGTTAGTTGCAGGGTAAGCAAAACAGTTTTGGCCATACTGTTCTATAAATTTATATAGGTTATCACAGTTTTCAAGAGTGCATTGATCAATAGGTGTGATTATACTTTGTGAATAATACCAATGTCAGCACCACCAGATGCTGAATCTTAAGCTGAAAATACTATGAGTGAATAAAATCCATAAAGTCTTGATAGGCTTTAAAAAATTTTATCTTACTGTCCTTTTAAGGGGAGAGAAAAGTCACATGAGTTTTCAATGATCTTTAAGGGTCTGTTAAGAACCCTGAGCTTGTGTTATGCTATCCTCTTTGAGGATGGAACAGTTTTGGAACATATGCTAAAATGGAGGCTGGACAAAGTTTTCCTCTTTTGTACGCCATATTTGCATGCCCTAGAGAAGACTCTAATGCCACACATGCTACTCAGAAGCATCAACTTACTATATATAATTTAAAGGATATTTTGAGTTTGGTGAGTGAGCGCCAAGGGAGATTTGGTAGTGTTGTCTAACTGAAGTCTCATCCTGCACATTCCAGTTGGGATATTCACTAGAGCATGGGACTTACTGCACTGGTAAAATACAGTGGTGCCTTAGTTCACAAACTCAGGCTCACTGCCCAATTCTGGTTGAAAACTAGATGAGATCCAAAACAAATTTCTCCATAAGGCCAATATTAAACTTAACCACTAAATTTGACTCAGTTCTCATCCAACTCAGTTTGCAACCAAAACTGTGGCAAGAATCAAATTTATGAACCAAGGTACCACTATATGACCTAAGATATAAGTAGAAGTTTTGCTCTACTCATAGGCATTTGACATGCTAGGCTTCCCTGGGCTACACTGAGTGAAGAGGAATTATACTGGGCTGTACATAAGGTATATATATGTAAGTAAAAAATCTTACAACGTTTTAGTATAACAAAGGCCTATCCAACCCTGGGCCAGCAGCTAAGCAAAATTGGGACAATATGAGTAATTAACAGAGTAGTTGTCTACATTACTAGATTGATCTAAAGAGGAAATTTAAAATTCCCATAACTCAGGAAAAAAAAGATTAATGGAGGATATAAGAAAAAAAATTTCAGGGCCGGATAGATGGCTCAGTGGAATAAGCACTTGCCTGGCAAGCACAAGAACCTGAGTTAAATCCCCGGTTCCACCAAAAAAAAAAAAAAAAAGAAAAATTTGGACAAGGTTCAGAGGAGGTTAGAAATACAGTTCAAAGCATCCTAAAGCTTCGGATTTGCTGCCATTCCTGTAAGTAAGAAGTGGAAGCATCTTTTATGTCAAAGACTTCCTACTTTTTCAGTTTTATGGTTTTCTAAGATCTTACCCTTATTTTACTTCATTATTGAATTTAAAACCTAGAAATAGGTCATCTATCATCAAGTTATTTTCTTCCAAGAGTTTTCATCTTACAAAGTGTAGAAATCTCTTTCAGTCAAAAATGATAAAATTTTAGTAAATCTTAAATACAAAAAAAAGGAAAATACTCCAAAGTATTTACTTCTTTTATAACAAAAGATGTCAAATTTTTCTTCTACTTCATACTACCTTTTTCTATTTTTCATGGCTCTTGCAATTATCAAAAAATTAATTCCTTGAAACTTTTTTGTGTCAGCCACTAAGAAGCATACTCTAGATATATATTCCATAGCATAACATTTATCGCACGTATGATTTCTTTTAGGATGGAAGAGTGTAGAAAGTGTTCCAAAGTTGGTGTCTGAATATATGTCCAAAAAGATAAAAGTGGATGAATTTGTGACTGGCAATCTGCCCT
>NW_004529753.1:0-2128 GCF_000260255.1 Octodon degus
AATTGTGCTGCTATGAACATAGGTACACATATATCACTATGATATGACATTTTGAGTTTCTCTGGGAAAATTCCCAATAGAAGGACAGTTGGTTTGAATGGGATTCCCAGTCCTAGTTTTTTAAGGAGTCTCCATGCTGATTTCCATAATGGTTGCACCAGTCTACATTCCCATCAGCAGTGGAGAAGGGCTCCTTTATCCCGACAGCCTCTCCAACATTTGTTGTTGATGAATTTCTGTGTTTCATCCATTGTTAAAGCAAAATTTAAACCGCATATTCATTTTATACCAAATGCTTGTTCTATAGCAAAGAGGTAACTTCAGCATGAGTAATTTTGAGAGGAAAAAGAGTATCTGTCTTAAAATATTAAAGTGGCAAAAAGAGGAGTTGTTCTCTACTTTTCCAAGAAAAGAAGTCCATTCAGACAAAAAGTGAACAAGCAGAGCTGACTCTTTCTGTGCATCCAGTTCAGCTAGTGCATCCCGAAGGGCATGTACCTCCCAACCAGGATTATTCTGTATCCCATAGTGACAGTGAACAACTGCTACTACTAAACTGGTATGCTGAGTGAAGTGAGGATTCATGAGTATACTGTCTACATTACTTTACTCAAAAAAGTTTAATGAAAATGATATATGAGGATTCAGTTAATAGCACCCATGTCCTGAGAACTTCCAAGGTTGTTTCCTATGTAGGAGATCAGCTGTTACTGTAACATCTGAAGCAACATAAGCCCTGCAGCCAAAAATCAGCTCTCTTCTGTGATAAGTAGAACAAAAATTGTGAGTCTGAACCATGCATCTGCTCAAAAGTCCATCACATTTTTCAAATAATCTTATTCTTAGAGATTTAATAGTCCAACCCCTTACAGAACGCTAGTACTCAGCTCTTCTGTTTTCTTTAGGATTGCTGGTTCCTAAATTTTCAGAGCAAAACACCAACTTTATTATCTGATATATAAGCCAGATAAGTAAGTCTATAAGTAACAATACATAATTGGAACACTTAGTATTTTTCTGGCTAATTTGATTGAAAGTCAGTGGTCGGGGCCAGGGAGATGGCTCAGTAGAATAAGCACTTCCCTAGCATGTGCAAGGGCCTGAGTTCAATTCCCAGTTCCGGAAAAAAAAAGTCAGTGGTCAAGATTTCACATGAAAAGAGTATATGTAGCACTTCTTACTGCAAAAGAACACTGCAAAAAATCATTCGACTCTTTTATTTCTCTTGGGCCTATAACTGGTCGCTTAATATTCTATCTGCCACAAATCACCAGAAGTTAACATATTTGGATTATATTATTTCAGTCTCCTCAAAGTATTTCATGAGTTTATGACATTACGACACAGACAAAACAGCCAGTGCTCCTACTTTTAAACACAAACCACAGAAAAACAATTCAACTATTGCAAACACTTATTTAGTTATAATCTTTCACTTGTTTCAGAAGAGTTCAAATGCTTGCATAAATTTCAAAATGTCTCCAAATAAAATAAAATTTAAAATAAAGAAATAAGGGCTGGTGATATACTTCCACAGAAGAGGGCTTGCCTAGCATGAACAAGGCCCTGGGGTCAATTCCAAACACCCAGAGAAATAAATATAATAATAAACTAAATAATCTACAGTAAAATAAAATAAATAGATAAAAGAAATGAAACACAAGGTAAGAGAAAGCACATGGGCTATAGGTGCTTTACATAGGTCTTTTCAGATGCTCATCTGCAATTGGTAAGATTATGAGCCAAATATTTGACTTCATGCCTGTCTAGTAACTAATAATGAGAAAAACATATTATATTACTTGACTTCCTGAGGAAAACATTGACAAAATGTTAATGTTTGCCCAAAACACATACAACTATTTTTGGGGGGAGGTTGGTGTACACGGTCTCACTAGGCAGCTAGAACTTGTAGTGTTCCTCCTGTTTCAGCCTCCGTGGTGATAAGATTGCATGCATGTGCCATTATGCCCAGTTTTGGTGGCCTGCTGGGCCCAGGGCCAGCAGAGCACGGTATACCAGTGATCAAACTGTGGTCCTTGTGCTTGCCAGGCAGGCACTTAGACCACTGACCTATCTTCCCAGTCCTACAACTATTTATTTAAGAGAAAATTCTAGTATGGATCCT
>NW_004529754.1:0-2128 GCF_000260255.1 Octodon degus
TATATATGTATGAAGTGAGATTGCCCTGAGTTTATAATATTTGCAGTTGTGAGATAAATAATTGAAAGTACCTTATCCTGGCCTCTGTCTTACAGTGGGTCTCTAAGTGCATTCCTCCAGGAGCAGCTAAAGCAGCACACTTGTTTAAGAAACTAACAGTATTTCCTACTCCAGAGTTTGTAATCTGAGACTCCAAATATGCCCCTCAGCAATCTGTGTCTTAACAGGCCCTCTAGGTGCTTCCGATGCCAGCTCCTGCTCCAGGACCATTGCTCTGCTGAGATGAACCCTGAGATTGTTTATAGGGCTCCTGTGCAAGTTCTGCCTGCATTTGATTGGCATTACTTACACGTGTGCACAAGGCTTCAAATACAGAAAACTCATCCCAGACATTTCAATGACCTTTTCTTTCTAACTGAGGTTTCAAGACAGTTAAGCTAAATCTTAAAAGAATTAAGCCCCCAGATTGAGAAACTGGATCATTCCCCAACTCAAGTTGTAGGACCACACCCTTGCTCTGGAAAAGGACAAAGACAGCCCAAGAGAAAGAAGTGCCATGCCAACCTCCCTCGTAGACACAAGACGCAAAACTGTTAACCACAGTCCTGTGAAACTGGACCCTGCACCCAGCATACATTCAAAGTACTGCACCATCGCTAAGTTCCATTTATGTCAGGATTTCAAAGCTGGCTTAACATTAGAAGACCAGAGAGGGAAGGGGGCATGAGAGAGGTCTGTGTGGCCAGCACGTTCAGTTGCTTGCTCTAGGTGGCAATTTCACATTGCATGTTTAATTCTATGACCTTATTATGACACGCCCTTATGGATTTTGCACCTTTTCCACCTTTATACATACCAAATCGCTTTACATATTTCTTTTTTTCCCCAGACAATTGTAACTGTATTTTAGTGTTTTCAAAAGAAAGCCCTGGGGCTCCAGACTCAAGTAGCCCTGCGTCTGGGCTGGGTCCACTGCTCCAAATCACAGGGACAGGGAGTCTCGGAACCTCCTTAGGTAACTCATTCCCCAATAGTGAGCCTCAGGACAGAAGATGTAGCAACAGAGGACCTCTTCCTCGACAGCAACTGTTGATTTCAGCCATAGCATGATGGGAAGCACCGGAACTCTTCCTTCAAACTGGGCCGTGCTGAGAGCTGCCTGCCTTGCCAATTCTCTTATACTCCCTTCCAGTCTCTGAAAGCAGAAAAATCATCTTCTCTGAAGACACTGGGTTACAGTTCCAAAAAGAAAAACATGCTGCAAGGCACTGTTCTCTGTTATTCTGGAACTAGTTCACCTGGCAGATGAGCTGGTTGATGGGCTCGGCCTGACAGGCAGGTGAGCCCAGCTCCCTGAGGAAGCCCACCCTGTTCGTAGAGTGCCGGGCCATAGACGGGTGGAAAGGGCACATGAAGAAGGCAATCTCCTGGACAGGCGCCCCCGGGAAGGCGCTTTTGTGAATGAGGTCTTCCAGCCTAATGACACCAAACTTGCCCAGGTGCTCCTCGGTCCCAGGATTACCTGTCATTGGGAAGGTCTTATTCTTGACCTTGCCCTATCCATGTTTCAAAATTAGTTACCAGACAGACTTCAGATTTGGAGATCCCCAGGTCACACATGGCTCCGCTATCCATAGCATTTTCAGAGTTTGGGGGGTGAGTTTAATGAAGACACCACTGAACAACCTCTTCAGGCCAAGTCTCGCAATGGTCTTCTGTTCTAGTGAATTCACCCCATTAGTACTTTGGAGGCAGAAAACGAAGACCAAGGAATGTTCGCAGGTGCTTCCAAAGCGTGAGATTGCACTTCTAGTCGTTTCACACGCACCCCGTCACCCCAGTCACCAGGAATCATGAAGGAAAGATTCCAGTGGCTTAAATCTGATCTCTTTTACCTTCCTCTTTCTTTGCCCAAAGCCTAGGGGGCTTCGAGGGCCTGATAAGCCTTCCTCTTTTCCAGGAGGTTTTCTGGGACCAACGGGATCTTTTTTCCTTGCGCTTCTTCTGCCATCTTTCCAGCATAAGGGCTACTGCTTGTGTCTTTCTTTATTTCACTCTTTCCTTTTTAACTGGTTATACTAATGAATGGGTTTCGTTTCAGCAGACTCGCATGTGCACATAAAACAGG
>NW_004529755.1:0-2127 GCF_000260255.1 Octodon degus
CCAGCCCCGCCCCCTGGTGGGCTGAGCTGGCCACACACACACACCACACTCTCTCTCTCTCTCTCTCTCTCTCTCTCTCTCAAATAAATAAAAAATTAAAAAAAAAAAAAAGACCTGGAGCTTCTATTTCTCTATTACTGACTCAAATCACAACTGGCAAGTTTCCTACCACAGCTGCACATCACCTTTTCCCTGCCCCTGATTTATTTTTTAACATGTATGCAACAGAAAATATTTATAGGTTTTTTTTAAAGTATCTAGAATAGAAATTAAAGTAAAAATGTTCATAATCATATTCATTCTGAATCCCAAAAAAATAACTATCACTAACTTTCAAGGCTCCTCCTCAAATAAGCATTTCTGTACGTAAAATAAGGTAAATTTTTACAAAAGATAGTAAAATATCAAATAGAACTGACAAAAGCTTTTTAAAGTCACACCATGCTGAGTTCTAGGTATAAATCTATTGTCACCGAATAGAAGATAGCACTTGGTGGGGCCCATAGTTCTGCCCTGGGTGCCACCTAATTACCAAAAAGACAAAATGAGCACGATTAACAGATTTGTGCCTATAGATAAACAATGCTCTAGAAGGTGCCCCAAAGATATTAGAACAAAACTGTTGTACATGCACAGTAGTCCCCTCATCTGAGGAGAATATACTGCAAGACCTCCAGCTAGATGCCTAAAACATATATATATATCCCCGGAACCGGGGATTGAATTCAGTTCCTTGTGCTTGCCTGGGAAGCACTTATTCCACTAAGCCATCTCCCCAGCCCCTATACTTTTATAATATATGTATGAGCTATTTCCAAATTCACTGTTTCTCTTCCTTTAATTTCTATTTGTCATAATTTTATTAAAAGCATTATTACAAAATTAGAAAAAGGTGGAAGCAAAGAAAGAAGAATCTGAGGAATCTGACAACGACATGGGCTTTGGTCTTTTTGACTCAACCTCATTTTGTAACATGATCAATAAAAACTAAACAGCAGGGACCGGCCAAATAGCTCAGTGGATTAAAGCATCTGTAAGCAGGTGCAGAGACCAGGGGTTCCATCCCTGAACCTGCGGTGCCGGCACATGCCTGTAATCCCAGTTCTTGGGAGGCTGTGAACAGGTGGATCACTACCAGTCCGATCTAGTAGCGTGACCCTGAATACCCTGTAGACCCTTCCCTAAAAACAAAACTAAACAGCTAAAAAGAAAAAGAATATCCACAAAGTTCCACGAGTACTATAACATATTCCTGTCAACCAATGAGTGTGCGGCTGAAAATTCTATAACTTTGTTTTATGGTCTAAAGGGGCCATTACTAATCAGTGGAATGTGTGTATGGCTATTTCATATTACGTGTTTACTGTTCTAAGTCAGAACTGGATAGCTGCAATGGTATGGGCTGGCATAGCCATATCTGTGCTGCACAGTCCACATGGAACAGATTACATGTTCACACAGTTACCTCTACAAACATGCCTCCTTCATTTACTTTGTGTAATGCACAATTATTTACTATGTGGCAGCCTTAACTGAGAGCATTCACAGAACTCCCAAAGATTCAAAATCTACATGTACAGATTACTGTTAGTTTGATTTGAATAAACATACATCTACCAAGCCACAGTGAATTACACATGCACAGTATTTTCAAGATGAAAACAACTTGTATTTAAAAGTGTTCCATGGGATAAACCAAAACATTATTTAAAACTCTTACCGACTTCTTTGGTGATGGAACATTATAAGGTGCAGAACCAAGGACCATCTCAAAAAGTTTGTCAGAGTAAGGTATAGTTTTCTCTACACTTTCCCGGAAATGGGAATCCCATTTGGCATATAGAATTGTGCCACCAATACCTCCACCAACAAATAAAAGGCCAGCTCCAGCAATTTTGCCAGCAGTCACCCTAAGTGAAAGAAAGAAGAAAAACATGGTTTTTGGCTTTCCTGTTATCTACTTTCCTAGACCAGTGGAAGGCCCTCAAAGACCTGGAGCTTCTGGGGCTGGAGAGATGGCTCAGTGGTCTAGGGCACCTACTTAGAACAAGCTTGGCAAGGCATCAGGGACCGCGGTTCAATCCCCCAGCACCACATGCCAGCCAGCCCCGCCCCCTGGTGGGCTGA
>NW_004529756.1:0-2070 GCF_000260255.1 Octodon degus
TTTTCCTAATGTGTGAGTGCACAGCTATGAATTTTCCTCTGAGAACTGCTTTCATTGTATCCCATAAATTCCAATAAGTTGTGCCTGAGTTTTCATTCAATTGTAGATATTGTTGAATTTCTTCTGTGACCCATTAGTTGCTGAGTAGGATGTCGTTTAATTTCCATGTATTAAGGGTTTTCTCTGGTTTCTTTTGTCATTTATTTCCAATTTCATTGCACTGTGGTCAGATAATATGCTTTGGATAATTTCTGTGTTCTTGCACATACTTAAGCATGACCTATGGACCAGTATGTGGTCTATTTTAGAAAATGACCCATGTGCAGCTGAGAAAAATGTGTATGCAGCTGTGTTTGGGTAGAACACTCTGTATATGTCCACCAAGTTCATTTGTTTCAAGTTCTGGTTCAGTTCTGTTATTTCCTTGCTAAGTTTTTGTCTGGTTGACCTATCTTTTTGGGATAAGGGGGTGTTAAGTTCTCCTGTTAAGATTGTGGTATTGGATATTAGATTTTTCATGTTCGTTAAGATTTGCTTTATATAGTTGTGTGTTCCTGTGTTTGGTGCACGCATATTTATGATTGTTACCTTTTTCTCTTGCTTTGTTCCCCTAACCAGTATATAGTAGCCTTTGTATTTCACTTTATCACTCTTGGTTTGAAGTTGAGACTGTCTGAGAATAAGATTGCTAGCCCTGCTTTTTCCTGAGTTGCTTGGTTGTGTAATATTGTTTTCCATCCTTTGACTTTCAGCCTATGAATGTCTTTATGAATTAAATGTGCTTCTTGTATACAGCATATTTTTGGATTTTGTTTCCTACTCCACTGTGCCAGTCTATTTCTCTTATTTGCTGAATTGAGTTCATTTATGTTGATCATTATACTTGAGATGTATTGGCTTATGATTGACATGTTATTTACCTGTTGTTCTTTCCTCTTTTTCTCCTGTTTTAAATAGTTTTCCCTATTTAGATGGTTGCTTCTGATCTCATTCGTGAAGCTCTGATCATTTTGGTCACTCTGTAGAACATCTATCAAAAGCCTGTGTAGGGTTCATTTTGCCATCATGAAATTCTTTAGTTGTTCTTTGTCATGAAAGTATTTCCCTTCTCCATCAAACTTGAAAGAGAGTTTTGCACTGTAAAGTAGTCTGCCCTGGAATTTGTTTTCTTTTTTCTTTATTTTTTTCTTTCTTTCTTCCTTTTTTTTTCTTTCTTTCTTTCTTTTTTTTTTTTTTTGTGAAACTAGGGATTGAACTCAGGCCCTTGCCCTTGTCAGAGAAGCTCTTAATCCATTAAGCCATCTCCCTAGCCCCTGGAATTTGTTTTCATGGAGGACTTGAAGCACTCTGCTCCATGCTGTTGTAGCCTTCATGGTTCGTGAAGAGAAGTCACCGTAATTCTGATGGGTTTTTCTTTGAATGTTATCTGCTTCTTTTCTCTAGCGGCTTTCAGTATATTTTTCTTGTGCTGGATTTCTGGGATCTTGACTATTGTATTTCTCGGTGTGTTTTTAATTGTGTTGAGGTTACTTGGCATTCTGTATGCTTCGGTTACTTGAATGTCAGATTTTTTCCCCATACTTGAGAAGTTTTCTGCTATTACTTCTGCCCATATTTTTTTATTATCCTTTGTGTTGACACCTTCCTTCTCCTTGATGCCTATTAGTCTCCCATTTTTCATCTTTGCATTGTCTTGCAACTAATGTATTATTTTTCCTTCATCCTATTTGTTTTTAAGAGATCTTTTCACTAGCGGCACCAGCATCTTCTAGATCTAAAACTGTCTTCACTTTCACTCAAACGGTTTTGCAAGCTTGTGATTGAGATTTTAATTTCCTCTATATCTCTTTGACTCTGCTTCATGCAATCTATTTCTCTCCTAAATTGCTCATTCAAGGAAGCCATCATTTTTCTTTTTTTTTTTTGTATTTTCTCTTGTCTCTTATTTTCTTTTTTTTTAATTTTTTTTCAAAGTTTTATTGACAAACAGATAGCAATGAGACAGTTTCAAATCATATCAGAAGGACAGTTTCAACAAATAATACACTGCATATATTCTTCTTAGTGGTT
>NW_004529757.1:0-2126 GCF_000260255.1 Octodon degus
CCTTACTGCCACCCAGGCAAGTTCTCTCACCAGTCTGAGCTTGGGGCCTTGCCCACGCATGAACTGTTTCTACAGAGGAGCCGCGGGTGGAAAATGGTACTCAGAGATCATGTCCAGTCCGACCTTCAGCTAAAGTCAGAGTGGACTCTCATCTATGAAGTTACTGGCCTCTTTTCAAAACTGTTCCAGTTTGTATTACCACTGAGCCATGTCATTTGTGAGAAATGATCTTCTGCAGTCATAAAACCTGTACCCCTCTGAAACTTCTTGAAGCTGTCATAAATTAGGAGGCTTTGAGCCAGTTGGATGGGAAGAGACACTGCTCCTTGTCATAGCCACAGAGCTGAGTACTGTGCAAATAGGGTTGGGAGGCTGATCAGGAGGTGGAATGGAGGAGGTGGCTCTCAGACAAGAGGCTGTCCTGAGCCCTAAGCCTGTCCCAGAGGTTTCTGGGGCCTTTACGATCTCTGCTACTGGGAGTGCAGGCATCTGTGGTGTTCTGAGGGGAGCACTATAGCACTCATCATTGACAGGATCTGTTTCCATTGTCACTGGGTCTCTGGGCACATGGGCACAACAGACTACTCAGGTCCAGGTTGGGGAAAAAGATTTTATTCAAATCTCTGCGTAGTTGGAGGGTCCTCAGCCCCCAAGTCAGCATCTCCCTTTTGCAGGTGTGTTATTGGTGACAAGCAAGTTTGGTGAGAGAACACAATGGGAGAGTAGCTGTGTCTAGGCCTGTTTCACCCCTCTGGGACTCAGCCTTCTCCCTCACTTGTCTGTGCACCTTGACCATCTGAGCTGAGGAGACTTGAGAATGGCCCAGTGCCCTAGGTCTGAGGCAGTCTGCAGGAGCCACTTATCTCGAAGGAAAACAATCTAATATTTAATGTTCCATTTTGCTCTGCTGCCTTCAAAATCCTTATAAAATTGCCAGGATTCATGTTGACAATGCAGTCTTCCATTGGAATTGCCTATTGTTCTCTTGTAGAACCCCAATAAACTTTGGATTATCACTGTTGTTTAATTTTCTTACTAAGCACGGTACAGGCCATGCACCCACAGTGAAGTTTTTATGCTATTGTTTTTGTTAAAGGTTTACAAGAGGGCTGGGGAGATGGCTCAGTGGAATAAGCACTTCCCTGGCAAGCGCACGGGTCTGAGTTCAATCCCTGGTTCCGCAAAAAAAAAAAAAAAAAAAAAAAAAAAAAAAAAAAAAAGGTTTACAAGAATGTGACTGAAATCAACATGGAAGGAAAGGGCTGTAAGGACAATGAGCACAGCAGCGTTGCATCCTTGCTCTGCTCTCCCAACTCCCACCCCAAGTCTGGAAAGTTGTCCATTTCTCTGCTTCATGCAACTATTGCATCAATCGGTGCTTAATGGAGAAACACATTCAATGCAACATATACCAACATAGAAGAATTTTCAATATTGGCTTACTATTGCTGCAGGCTCAGGGGGTGGGAACATGCAAAGCAGCTGCCCTGAGATCTGAAGGACCCAGTCCGCAATCCAGCTCATCTCCATCTCACTCCTCATCAGGAGGCCAAAGTCCACACTGGAATCTGTGTACAAAACGGTACACAGTGATGACCAGTGGCTATCAGCAGCTCAATGACACACATTGCAAGAGTGACCCAGAACTGAAGAAATGCCAAGTGTTGGGGCACAAAGAGGCTTTACATCACTTTGTGGCCAATGTCTTAGCAGTTGTTTGTACTTGAATTACAGAAGGCATTTTTGTGGTAGTGCTGTTACCTTATGTCTTAGTTACTTTTTACTCATTGCTGGGACAAATACCTGACACACAAAATGAAGGAAGGAAAGGTTTATTTAGCTCACAGTTACTGGAGGGTTCAGTCCATATTCCCCTGGCTCCAAGGCAAACGGTAGCGATTCATGCTGCAGAAAAGAATGAAGAGCAGAGGAGGAACAGCAGCTGCGGCATCCACCAAGCCTCTCTCTTCTTCTATGCTGACTGCGAAGACTGCCACTCCATGGCAAAGATCATAGCTCTTCCTAAGTGGCTCTTCCAACATGGCACAGCTGCCAAGATCAAGCTCCTCCAAAGACTGAGACTTTTTCCTGGAAGCAGGGCAGGGAGGCAGGAAGCCTTTCTCAAT
>NW_004529758.1:0-2125 GCF_000260255.1 Octodon degus
CAGGTGTTGACTCTATGCTTGCTATCCCCATGATCCAGAAAGGATATACTCCTAATGAGGAAGGGGCAAGCAGCACACCCCAGGATGAGACAGTGAGTTGTCCCCTTGCCTCCTTCCTGTACCAGCCTCTCTGTTGTCTGCCAGCCTTACCTTCCTGAACACAGTAAGGCAAGACTGTCTAAGAGGGCTGCTGCTATCCCTCTCCCCTCCCCTCCTATTTGGAAGCTTTAATGACTAGATAACCAGTGTGTGGAAAAAACGTGCTTGAATTCCCAGAGGATCTGAATGAGTTGAAATGCAAAGTCCATTATACACTGCCTGGAGTGGTTTTTGTTGGTTTGTCTTTCCTTTCCTTCCCTCTTTTTCTTTACCTTCCTTTTTTCTTATTTACTTATATTTGGGGCCTGAGCGCTTGAGGAACACTGAGGAAACTAAAGTGGCTCGCGTGAGATGACTGTACAGAAGAAACAACAAATGAAGGCAGGGGGGCTGTGGACCATGGTGACACTTTGGCTTTTACTTTAGATGAGCTGAAAGTCAGACTGGCTCTGAGCAGTCAAGGGCTGTGACTTAAAATTTAACAGGATCCCTTGGCTGCATGAGCAGAATGGACCAGGAAGCAAAGGTGGAAGTAAGAGGACAGCAATCCTGGCTAGAAATGCTGCAGACTCAGGTCAAAGAGGTCAGAGGCTAGGAAGTCGCACGAAAGGAAGAACACAGCGAGTACTCTGAGTACTCCTACTGCCCTGCCATACTACCAGCAATAGCCCAGCCAGTGGCACAGGGACAAGATCACCATGGTGTGTGCCTAGTGAAATTGTAAATGACTGTAGGGATGGTCATGGAAGGTGACAGCATGTGAAATGTGAATTGTGTTCCGACAGGTGACCAAAGTCAGTCTTTCAAGCCAAATGACCCAACTTTTAAATTTTTGCCAGGTCCCTTCAGGGGTGTGCATACTAGCTACTCACACTGTCTGTCTGTCTCTGTCTGTTTCTGTCTCTCTCCTTCCCTCTCCCTCTCTCTGTTTAATGCAGGGTCTCACTATACAGTTCAGGTTGACCTTGAACTCATGGTGATCCTTGTGCCTCAGATTCCCAGAGTGCTGGGATATTAGGTGTGCATCTCCACACCTGACTTGTCTGCTTTCTTTCAGTTTGTTTTTGAGACAAGGTCTTTCTGTGTAATTCAGACTGGCCTTGAACTCCTGGGCTTAAGTGATACACCTCCCTCAGCATCCCCAGTAGCTGAGACAACAGGTATATATCACCATGCCTAGCTCTCGCTCGCTCACTCTCTCTCTCTCTCCCTCCCTCTCCCTCTCCCTCTCCCTCTCCCTCTCCCTCTCTCTGTTTCCCTCTCCCTCTTCCTCTTCCTCTTCCTTTTCCTTTTCCTCTTCCTCTCTCTTTTTGGTCTTTATGAGATAGGGTCTTGCTCTGCTGTTGAGCTCACTTTGTAGCCCAGGCTGGTCTTGAACTTCCAAGGATCCGCCTGCCTCAGCCTCCTGAGTGTGCGTGTCACCATGCCCGGCTTTTTCTTCTCTTTTTTAAATGGCACTCAGGATTGAACAAGGGCCTTCATGTGGAGGTACATTCCCAGCACACACAAACATACCCACATGCCCTTTTTTTGTGATGTCTTGCTAAGTTGCTCAGAGTCCTGGGATTACAGATGTGTACCATCAGGCTTAGCTTCAACTATATTTTTAAATTTATCACTACCTGATCTATCATGTTTTCAGAATTTGGTCTTAACTTGAACAGTAGCCTCACACAGGCAAAGGTTTTGCCTCTTGTCCACTGCTTTATCCTCAGCCCCTAGAGTGATACTTGCTGCAGAACAGGTGCTCTGTAGCTATTTACTGTAGGTAGAGAAGTAAAGTCTGGCATAGTGAGAGGAAATCCGAGCTCCCCCTTGAGCTGACTAGTGAGTGCCAGGATAGAAGTTCACTCCTGGGTGATAGCAGATGTACTACTGGCAGAGGGCTGGGAGTCAGCAAGGCCTGACCTTCATCCACCTGAACCCTGTAGGTGCCAGAAGAGGCTGATTATGAGGCTGTCCCTGTGGAGGCTTATGGGTTGGCCATGTTGCGGGGCATGGGCTGGAAACCTGGCGAGGGCATTGG
>NW_004529759.1:0-2121 GCF_000260255.1 Octodon degus
TCCAACACCTCTAGCAATCGTGCAATGTTTGGCGCTGAAGGTCCTTTAGGATCCCTACCTCAGATACAATGCAGGTGGGTTCTAGCTGCTGCTCCTTAGTGCCTTCATAGCAATCAATATCCCTGCTTTATGACGTTCTGCAAGCAGGACTGTGTCATCACCATCTCCTCTGCAGAGCCCTGAGGAATCTTGGATGTCATAGATGAGCTAGTTCAAGTGCTTATAGATCCAGGGATGACTCTGCTTTGACTTCCTTCTCTGGAAAACTCCCCCTCTAAGTCAATAGCCACAATTGGGGTCAATGGGGCCCCTGGTCAGAGATTCTTTACTCCTCCTCTGATGTGTCATTTTGAAGGTCATTTGTTTAACTAAGAGTTTCTAATTGTCCCACAGTGTCCTACTTCCTTGCTAGGACGAGATTTATGAACAAAATTGAGACAATTCTTTCTATGACCAAAGTGGATTTTACTTGCTGGGACTGCACCCGGTCTCTCTGACCCAATTAGCCAGCAGGTAAATCCTGCTTTCTAATGTAAAGGAACACCTGGTAGGGCAAATTCAGCTATGCCATTAGTTATAAGACTAAAAGATCCCTGCCAATTTTCTAACTGGAAGCAGTATCCAATCAAGGAAGAGGCACAGAAAGGCTTCCAGCTTCTCACAGGCAGATATCTCCAATATGGCCTTTGAAGCCTTCTCAGTCTCATTGCAATGCTCCCATGCTCCCTATCATAACTCCCCCAGGAGACTAGAGGATGGTCTTCCACCACATTAATGAGGTTGCCATTCCAGTCCAGCTATATACAGCTGTGCCCTTGCAGTCTTGGGTGGATAGTGTCAAAGCCCACCAGTGCATGTTTGGGGCATCAGGATGAGTTTATTCAGGATGGTTGCCAGGGAGTCAGGGCTCACCCTTCCTTAAACCACTGGGGCAGGGGGCAGGACCTGCGGGTGGTCCTGCCAAGCACACAGTGACGTCAGAGGTGCTGGCAGCCAGGGGGAGAATTCTCAGAATTCTGAGAGAACATTGCCCCAGAGAAACTGATGGTCCACCCAAGACCCAACTACCACAATCCCAGAAGGATGGTCACCACAGAGTTAGTGCTTATCATGTTTGTCTGCCAAGAGGTACACAGACTGCAGCACCTCTGTGGAATGGCGTGCTCTATCACTGGGCCTCGTCTGGGCCCTAAAACAGACTCTGCTCAGTGAATCACTTGGACTCCATTTGGTCTCCTATTTGTATGAGTGACTAAGATCAGGCCTTTTATCCATTTGTGTGCTTATGGAGGAAAGGTTTGATGTGTGAATAAACTGTGCACTCGTGAGATGATATTGGTCTCTTGTATGGTCTGCTCACAATTCTTACTCTGCTGTTAGGTGCTCACGACAGCCAGCCCAGAATGTGGCTGTGTGGCCATGACTTTCCTCCCCAGTCTTCCCGTAGTAACTAGCTCGACTGGAATGCTTAAGGGTATTATGGTCAGCTAAGTTGGATGGAAATTGTCAGGCATGCAGGCAGGCCTTAGAGAAAGGATTGGGCCTCAGAGGAAGCTGGGAGAGGTGCATCAGCATGGTGGCTGTGGGGCCAATCTGAAGAGTGTCAGGCCTCAAGTTGAAGGGGCAGCCAAGCCTGCCAGCTTCCTGAGAGACAAACAGAAACTTGTAGTTTGCCTCTCAGGACAACAGAAGGAAAGTTGGCCCTAGGGCATTGCCCAGGTTCAGGTCAGTGCTCATTGTGCTGTGTACACTTGAACCCTCTCAGTCCTTTGCCACTCTAGGACTCAGTTGGACCTTCTGAGACTCAGGAGGCTGGGTGCTCACTGCCAAGTGGCTGGAGGGCTTATCAGAGGTGAGTGTGATAAGCCTTAACTCTGTGGCTGTTCATGGGAGATGCAGGCCTGCTGCTGGGGAGAGGCCACCTAGGGTGCTGGGTGGGTGGGAATCCCTCTGCAGTTGGGACTCAGGTGAAGAGAGGTGAGCAGCAGGCCCTGGCCACAGGCACAGCTCAAAGGGCAGCAGAAGCCCAGAGGCTGGAGGACTGCTCGGAAGTTCTGGGGCACTAGTGAAATGTGCTTGGACAACTGTAGTTGGAAAATTTTTTAAACTAGAGCTTCATAA
>NW_004529760.1:0-2083 GCF_000260255.1 Octodon degus
TGTTTTTTTTTTAAGGTTTTTTAAAATTTTATTTGTGTGTGTGTGTGTGGCCAGCTCAGCCCACCAGGGGGCGGGGCTGGCTGGCATGTAGTGCTGGGGGATTGAACTGCAGTCCCTGTGCTTTGCTAAGCTTGTTCTAAGTAGGTGCTTTAGACCACTGAGCCATCTCACCAGCCCCCACCTATATACTTTTAATTAATTAATTTTTGTCTTTTTTTGGGGGGGGGGGAACAGGCTCTTACTATGCAGCCCGGGCTGACTGAGCTCACTTTGTCACTTTGTAGCCAAAGCTGGTCTCCAATTCTCAATGATCTTTCTTCAGCCTCTTGAGTGCTGGGATTACAGGTGAAGATCACCATGCCTGGCCTTTTCTTTTCTTTTCTCTTTCTTTCTTTCTTTCTTTCTTTCTTTCTTTCTTTCTTTCTTTCTTTCTTTCTTTCAATCAAAGTAGCTTTACAGTATAATCTCAAGTAGAAGATTCTGATGTCCCTACCTTACCTTTGTTGCTCAGAATTGCCTTCACTATTCTAAGTCTCTTCTGCTTCCAAATGAATTTTAGGATTGTTTTCTCTAACTCTGTGAGATGTGCTGCTGGACTTTTGATTAGACTTGCAATCAACCTGTAAAACAGTTTTGAAAGTATGGCCATTTTGACTACATTGGTTCTTCCCATCCAAAAGCAAGAGATATCTTCCTATTTTCTGATATCCTCTTCAATCTTCCTTTTCAGAGTACCATAGTTTTTAACGTATAGGTCTTTTATATCCCTTGGTAGATATATTCCTAGCCTTCATGTTTTTGGATGCTATTATTAAAGGTTTTATTTTTCTAATTTCTCCCTCAGTGAATTTTTTATTTTTATACAAGAAGGCTAGATTGTTGACTTTGTATCCAGCTATTATACTGAATTTTTTTAAATTAAATCTAGCAATCTTTTAGTGGAGATTTGTTTGTTTGTTTGAGAAGATACTCTTCTATGTAAGGTATCATGTCATCTGCAAATAACACTAATTTAACTTTTTCCTTTCCTATCCTTTTTTCTCTTGTCTAATTGCTCTGGTTAAAGTTTCCAGAACTTAAGTTGAATAAGAGTGGAAACAGTGGACTTCCTTGTCTTGTTCCTGACTTTAGAGTGAAAGCTTTCAGTATTTTTCTCTTTAGTATGATGTTGGTTTTTGGCTTGTTATAAATGGCTTTTGTCAGATTGAGATAAAGACCACCTATTCTGATTTTCTGTGAGGTTTTTATCATGAATGGGTGCTGGACTTTGTCAAAAGCTTTTTCTGAATCTATTAATATGATCATATGATTTTTGTCCTTGGCTTGGTTAATATGGTTTATTATATTTATTGATTTACATATATTGAAACATCCCTTCATCCCTGGAATGAATCCAACTTGATCATGGTATATAACCTCAGTGATTTGCTGCACTCTTTTTGCCAGTATCTTATTCAGGATTTTTGCATCTGTGTTAGTAGGGAGATTGGTTTGTATTTATTTATCTTACATAGTTGTGCCTTTCTCTGGTTTTGGTATCAGGGTAATGCTTGCTTCTAGGAATGAATTTGGGCATATTACATCACTTTCAATTTCATTAAAGAGTTTGAGAAATAGTGGTATTAGTTATTCTCTAAATTTCTTGCAGAATTCAGCAGTGAATCCATCAGGGCCTGGACTTTTCTTTGTAGGCGTGTTTTTAATTACATCTTCAGTTTCATTGATTGATTGATACTGGTTTACTTATGATTTTTAAATCTTTTTAAAAGATGTGTGTTAACTCAGAATTGGTAATTCATATGTATCTAGGAATCTGTGCATTTCTTCTGCATTTTCCAGCTTATTAGAATATAAGTTGTCCAAGTAGGTGTAGATGAACTTCTGGATTTCTGCAGGGTCTGCTGTGAGTTCACCCTTTTCATTCCTAATTGCATGGATTTGAGTCTGCTCTTTCCTTTTTTTCCCCTCAAATGCAATGACCTTTATTTGTGAATTTTCCTTTAATCAGTGATTTTGTGGAAAGTAATATTTTACAGCTCTGTATTATTTTTTTCCTTTTTAAATTTTTTATATAATTTTATTG
>NW_004529761.1:0-2120 GCF_000260255.1 Octodon degus
AATTGTGAACTCCATGTGGCTCAGCGCCTGTGGCACTCTTGGCGTGGCTTCCATGACTTCCCTCTTAGGCTGGCTTTGCTCCCTCCTTGCAGTTTCCCTTAGATGATCCACATTCTCAGCTTTTCCAAACTTGGGTTTCCACTGAACAGGGTTCTCACTCACAGCTTCACACACTACCCTCTCAGGGGCACACTGCCTGGCTTCCCAGGCCTTCTGAAATTGAGGTGGAACCCTTCTTAAATTCAGAACTCTTGCAATCTGTAAGAGCCTAAAACCAATGCCACATGATGATGCCAAGGTCTGCTGACAGCTGGAGCGGTAGCCTCTACCTGTTCTCTACTAACCTTTTCTATATGTATATTTGTCCAGTAAGTTCTGTCCTGCATTTCTTGAAGGCTTTATTCAACTTTCCTTCATTTTTTATTCTGTCTCCTCTTCAGAATATGTAATGTCTATGTCTCTCAGTTCTCCATAAGGAACTCCAAGCAAGTCACTAGACTTTAGTACTGGCAATATAGTGAGGGCTTGTGAAAGTCATGAGTCAGACAGTTTAATACCAATTCATACAGTCATACAGGCAGTTTGAGGGCATTAGGGCCCTCTGTAGGGAACATAGAGATGCAGGCTCTTTTAATAGGGATTGGAAAGAAGATAAGTGAAATTAGGCAGGAAGATGTTAATAAATGTCTGTAGTCAGAGTTATCTGGGTGTCTTGGACCTCATTGGGCAGAGTCCTTGAAGCATCTTTTGTAAAAGTTTTGTGTATCTCCAGATATGTGTAGATTTACAACATTCTACTTTATTTCTTTTTTTTAATAACATCCTTTGTTTGCCAGTGACAGCATTCATACTAAGGTGAGCCTTCACTCAGAGCAATACCTCTGCTGGTAAAAAGGTTGATGGCTAGGAGGATTGTGTCTGCTTTGAGCCTCATATTCTCTAATTCCTCTTTGTGAAACTTCAGGTCTTCTGGTGAGTTTCTCATTGTTTGTATACTTTTCAATTTCTGAGTTTCCATTTGCCTTTTACAATACTTTTTATTGATAATTTCATCATCATAGCTTCTTTTACTTCAGTACACATGGAATTTTTGTTCTTCAGTCATAGTAATTCTGGCTGTTTTGTTGATTGCAATATTTGGACCTTCTCATGGGTAGTTCACTCAACTAGTCTTTTTCTTGTGTATATATGACAACACTGTTTCTTTCCATATCTCCTAATGGTTTGTTGTCAACTGAAATTTTTCTTTAATTTATTTTAGTTATTTTTGAGGATGGCTTGCTTTTTCCTTTTGCCTGTATAGAATTTGACTGCACCATCTTAATGAAGCTGTTTTCTCCATAGTTTGAAGCCTCTTGATGTGACCCCTCAGTCGGCAGGCTGTGCCCAAGCAAACAGTCACTCTGTGGTGATAGTAGGATTAGCAGGCCTTTATTCCTCCATGTTTTTGACATATCTTACGATGAAGTCATCTCCCTCAATTGTTCACATACCTCCTGTTAGAGTCCACTGATTATCTGCTGATCACTTTGTTGTGTGGCACAATGCCATGGATATTTGTTGCTCCGTATTCTGATCCAGTTGTGCCTAAGTGGTGGTATGTTGTTGAATTTTGTTCTTACTCCATGGCTGTACTTCTTAGTGGATTGTGATTGTCTCTAATATGCTAGGTGATCTGTAATTTATCTTATTGCTCTAATGAATCTATCAAATGCCTTTTCATTTGCTTAACAGCAAAGCTTTCATGTTTTTGAAATCATCCTTATGCTTGAACTTCCCCAGACTTTGTTTGAATCACTGTGAGTCTAATCTACATAGTGAGACCCTATATATACCCTGTACTAAATCCATTTTTAAAAAAGCTGTTAAAAGGCAGGAGTAATTAAGCTTTGGACAAGATTATAGTTTTTAATTTGTAGGAACTATTGCATTTTATGTTTGTTTATAGTGGCAGACTGCAGTTTAAAATTGCTTCAATTAATGTCCACTGTTGATGTCTTTAAGTGGAATTGCTTTCCTTAGGACTTTTTATGTGTTTATTGATATACAAGTTCTACCAAACAGGGGAGTTAGTATACTAACATCAGCACACCGAAATCTGTTAGATGATGTGCTCACTG
>NW_004529762.1:0-2120 GCF_000260255.1 Octodon degus
AAAAAAAAAAAAAAAAAAAACCTGTTGAATTCCTCTCATTTTGTTTCGTGAAATTCTGTATTGTTTCTAATGTGTGTGTGTGTGTGTGTGTGTGTGTGTGTGTGTTACTATTTTTTTATTTTCTTTAAAAAATAAAAAAAGAGAATGAAAATAGAATTAAGATGTATCATGTATATGTAACAACTTCCCACAAGGAATGTAATCACTATGTATTATTCATTGTTCTTGTTGTTTTGTGGTGCTGGGGATCAAATTCGGGACCTTACACTTGCCAGGCAGGTGCTTATGCCACTGAGCTAGATCCCTGGCCCTGTATGTAAATATGTATGAATAAGAACAAAAATTGAAACAAAACTATTCAGGAAAATCTGTAAAATTTTTAAACAGATGTTTTTAAAGACTCGAATGAAAAAATATGCCCTATGTATGGGGAGGGAGAATCTGTCATAAAACATTCCAATTCTTCCAAAATTGACCATTATATTCAACATAATTACAACATAAAAACTTGAAAAGCCAATATTAAAATATCTATGGAAGAGGAAAATGCCTTCCGAGATGTAAAGATCTAACATGCTAGAAATCAATATTCAGGAAAAAAAAAAAAAAGAGTCAGTGGGCTGGTGAGATAGCTCAGCAGACTAATTGCCTGCTTAGACAAGCGCAGGGACCTGGGTTCCTTCCCTGGCACCACATGCCACGCTGGCCCCACCCCCGGGCACACTGAGCCAGCAACCGAGACCAGGCGTGTTGGTGCATGCCTGTAATCCCGGTGCTGGGGAGGCTGCAAACAGGAGGATCAGTACAGGTCCGAGCTATATAGTGAGACCCTCTGCAAAATACATTAAAAAAGAAAAAACAAGATTCATTTGAAAGGTTAATTCATTAATCATTAATTAAAACAATGAGTTAATGCTACAAGGTAAGCAAAGCAAATAGGTATGTTAACAAGGAAAAAATTAGGCCCACATGTCACAGAATTTCAGACACTGGAGAGACCAACCAGTGAAACAGAGGCTTTATTTAGGTGCACACCAGCCCAGCAGATCATGTCCAAAGCTGAGAGCTCTTTGAACAAAGGAAAGGCCCTGGTTTTACTCATGTTGCTGAGCAGGTTGGTCCACCTAATGGCATAAAACTACTGGGTGGGCAACTGGGTTTATAGAAGTTGAGCAAACGCAGTTAGTCAAGCTATGACAGTTTTGTAACTTAACAGCCACAGGAAGGGGAAAGTGAAAAGTGGAACTGCTGAATGTTGGGGAGCTTGTTTTCCTTCGTAAGTTTGTTTTACATATTCATATGGTACCTTGGTACATGACAGAAGCAGTCTTGCATACCGAGGGCAGCAGGATTCCAGGATTTTACTTAGGTGCATGGTGAAAGATATGAGTCTAGTTTTAATCTTCAGCATGTGAAAAGCCAAATTTCCCTGCACCATTTATTAAAGAGGTTATCTTTCTTCCTGTGAATGTGTTTGGCCCTTTGTCAGAGATAAAGTGGCTAAGCGTGTGTGGAGTTGTTTCATTGTGTTCTAAACTGTGCCATTGGTCCGAGGGTCTGTTTTGTTTTGTTTGCCAGTACCACGCTGTTGTTATCCTAGCAACTTTATAGTACAATTTCAAGTTAGGGATTATGATGCTCTGTGCCTTGCCTTTGTTTCCCAGAATTGACCTTGCTATTTTAGATCTCTGCTGGTTCCAAATAAATTTTAGGATTCTTTTCTCTAGTTCTATGAGACATGCTGTTGAAATTTTGATTGTGCTTACATTAAATCTGTATAACAATTTTGGAAGTAAGGCCATTTTCACTGTATTGGTTCTTTCTACCCACGAACAAAGGATTTCTCTCCATTTTCTGACATCCTTTTCAATTTCCTTTTAAAGAGTACTGTAGTTTTCAACGTAAAGGTCTCTACTTCCTTTGTTAGATTGATTCCTATGTATTTCAGTTTGGAGGATATTCTTGTGAATAATGCCATTTCCCCACTTTTCTCTGAGAGTTTGTTATTTGTTTACTGGAATGCTAGTAACTTTTTTTCAAAGTTTTATTGATAAACATATAGCAATGCGACAGTTTCAAATCAAATCGGAAGTACAGTTTCAACAAATAATACACTGCAT
>NW_004529763.1:0-2079 GCF_000260255.1 Octodon degus
AATGGGAACAAATAAATACCCTAATGCTGCACCTTCATAAACTAGAAAAGGAAGAGCAAACCAAACACAGAGCCCAAAGATGGGAAGAAATTATAAAGATTAGAGCAGAAATTAATTAAAGTGAGATGAAGAAAACAATTCAAAAAACTAAAAAAGCAAAAAGCTGGTTCTTTGAAAGATTAAATAAAATCGGTAAGCCTCTAGCTAACCTCATCAAAAAGAGGAAAGAAAAAATTCAAATACAAGCAATAAGGAATGAAAAGTGTGTAATTCACACAGACCCAGTGGAAATTCAGAAGACTATAAATAGCTACATAGAGAATCTTTACTCTCACAGAATAGAAGACATAGAAGAAATGGACAGATTCCTAGAAATGTACAAATTACCACAACTGAATTGACAAGATCTAACCACTCTCAATAGCCCAATAACAGTCAATGAAATACGAGTTGTAATAAAAAAAACCTACCGAAAAAGAATAGTCCAGGCCCAGATGGATTCACAGCACAATTCTACCAGAAATTCACAAAAAAGTAGTCCCTATACTCCTCAAACTCTTCCATGAAATTGAAAAGGAAGCAATCCTCCCAAAATAACTCCTGGAGGCAAGTATTATACTGATAACAAAACCAGGGAAAGACGCAAGTAGGAAACACAACTACAGGCCGATCTCCCTCATGAACACAGATGCAAAAATCCTCAATAAAATCCTAGCAAATAGAATACACCAAATCATCAAGAAGATCATACACCATGACCAGGTAAGATTCATCCTAGGCATGCAAGGATGGTTCAATATTCAAAAATCTATAAATGTAATACACTGTATCAATAGAGCGAAAAGTAAAAACCACATGATCATCTTCATTGATGCAGAAAAGGCTTTTAACAAAGTCCAACACTCATTCATGTTCAAAGTCCTAGAGAAAATTGGAATAAATGGCCTCCATGTAAATCGGGTGAAAGCCATTTTTGAAAACCCAATGGCTAACATAAACCTAAATGGGGAAAAACTGAATTTTTTTACTCATAGATCTGGTACAAGACAAGGATGTCCTCTATCACCACTCCTATTCAATATAGTTCTGGAATCATGCACTACAGCCATTAGACAAGAAAAGAAGTAAAAGGAAAAAGAATAGATAAAGGAGAAATTAAATTATCATTATTTACAGATGACCTGATACTTTACTTGCAAGACCCACAAATCTCCACCAAGAAGCTATTAGAATTAATACAGAAATTCAGTAGCATAGCAGGTTTCAAAGTCAAACCCAAAAGCCAATAGCATTTCTCTGCACAGATAACAAACACACTGAGAGGGAAATTATAGAAACAATACCTTTTACAATAGCACCGAGGAAAATGAAGTACCTTGGAATTAACCTAACAAAGAAATCAAAGATCTTTTCAAGGAAAATTACAGTACTCTTAAAAAAGAGATTGTACAGGAATTCAAAAAATAGAAAGATATTCCATGCTCCTGGGTAGGAAGAACGAACATTGTGAACATAGCCATACTCCCAAAATTGCTGTACAGATTTAATGCAATCCCAATCAAACTACCACCAACATATCTCCAAGACCTAGAGAAATCATTCCTAAAATTTATTTGGAACCAGAAAGACCTAGAATAGCTAAGGCCATCCTGGGCAATAAAGACAAGGCAGGAGCCATTACAATTCCTGACGTGAAATTATTCTACAAGGCTCCTCTGATAAAACCATCATGGTACTGGCAACAAAATAGACCTGAGAATCTATGGAATAGATTAGAAGAGGCTGAAGACCCTACGATCACACTCAGCCACCTTATCTTTGACAAAAGGCCAAACACATTCACTGGAAGAAAGATAGCCTCTTTAACAAATGTGCTGGAAAAACTGGCTCTCTACATACCGAAAACTAAAACTTGACCCAGGTCTATCACCATGCACTAAGCTAAAGTCAAAATGGATTAAAGATCTAAACATTATAAGAGAAACACTAAATCTCCTGAAAGAGAAATTAGGAGGAATTCTTGAAGACATAGGTGTAGGCAAAGTGTTCATGAACAGAAATCAAATCGCACGGGAAACA
>NW_004529764.1:0-2108 GCF_000260255.1 Octodon degus
GAAAGAAAGAAAGAAAGAAAGAGAAAGAAAGAAAGAAAGAAAGAAAGAAAGAAAGAAAGAAAGAAAGAAAGAAAGAAAGAAAGAAAGAAGAAAAGGCATGTTGGTTGGAAAGAAACTAGAAAACTCTTCAAGCATCAGTGATATAATTACAGGCAACTCTCAAAGGATTTACAAAAGAAACAAAGTTTTTTTAAAAGAGTCTCCGTGCTGATTTCTAAATTAGTTGTACCAGTCTACATTCCCACCAACAATGAATAAGTGTTCCTTTTCCCCACAGTCTCTCCAGAATTTGGTATTAGCTGATTTCTTTATGCTAGCAATTCTTTCTGGGAAGAAATGGTACTTTGATGTTGTTTTAATTTGCATTTCTTGAATAACCAGTGTTGTGAAATATTGTTTTAATGTATTTGCCATTTGTATTTCTTCCTCTGATAAATGTGTATTCATCTCAGATGTCCATTTTTGGATTGGGTCTTTATATTTGGGGAGTCTGATTTCTTTTCAGTTCTTTATATGCTAGATAGAAGTCCTTTATCCAAGTGATGGTTTGTTAAATTTTTTCTCATTTATGAGTTGTCTTTTCACTCTATTGATTATTTCTTTTGACATACAGAAAATTTTCAATAAGATAAAATTCCAGTTGTTGATTCTTTGAAATATTTCCCCTTGCAGTTTGGATTTTGTTCATGAACTGTTTGCTTATCCCTATGTCTTCAAGATTTCCAGGGGCCGGGGAGATAGCCCAGTGGAATAAGCATTTCCCTGGCAAGCACAAGGGCCTGAGTTCAATCCCTGGTTACAAAAAAAAAAGATTTCCACCTACTTTCTCTTCTAGTAGAATAGTGTTTCTGTTTTCATATTTAGATCTTTTATCCATTTTGAATTTAGTGCACGGTGATAGATCGGGTTGTCTTACTTTTTGGCATGTGGTGAGACAACTATATGATGCTGCAATCTTTAACTGACACCATCCTCAGTGAAAAGGACAGGAGACAGAGAGAGAGAGAGAGAGAGAGAGAGAGAGAGAGAGAGAGAGAGAAGAAAGAGACAGAGAGAGACACTAATTAGAAGATACAATATAACTTTATATAAAAATGGAAAAAAATTGATCCAAATTTTTGTTATCATTGCAAAGATTTTTCTAAATAAAATTAACTTTTATCAGTTAAGCAAATGCAACTTCTTGTTCACATGATGCCATATGTATTATTTTCTATATTCTTTTTAATACATTTGCATTTTTAATGTGCTATTGTTATTGCTATGACTATAAAGCAAAGTTTACTGAATGTTGTATGCAAACCACATTTTTCTCTGTTTATTAGGAGACTTTAATCATACAAAAGATTTTAAAAACAATTATGCACTATAGATATCTTTATGAAATCACATTTGCCTACCAACTTCTTTTGCCTTTCTCTGAAAGCACATGATTAATGTGAGAACTAAGGTTGAAAAATATGGGTCTGAAATATACATACTTTGCTAATAAATATAGCCATCTCAGAGAAGTAGCGAGTATGGCTGCATTGAAGTTCTCAGAATTCAGTTTAAGGTTATTTATTTGTTTTGAGATGGTCTCTTTATGCAGTTAAGGCTGGCCTTGAACTCACTGTGTTGCCCTGGCTGGCCCTGTGCTTCTGCCAACCCTGCCTCAGTTTCCCAAGTGCTGGGATTATAGCTGTGCACCAACCGGTCCAGCTAAGGATATTTAAAAGAACTCAGAAAGTTGATACACATTGACTATAGATACAATAAGTCACATGTTTGCTGTTAAATGATAACTAGTATGATTGAGACTGTATAGGATACCATATATTGTTTAAATATTTATGGTGCTTAGTGTTGTGATATGTACAACAGTTTAAGGTGCCACTAAGAGGAAAATGGAGATTCCAGGACATAAAGTAACTTGGCCCAGATTAACTTGGGTAGTATGCATTGAAACCAGGATTCAAACACAAACATGAGAATAAGATGAAAAGGAAGAAACGAAGGAGGACAGAGGGAAGGAGGGAAAGCAGGCAGGCAGGCAGGCAGGTGAGCAAAAGAAAGAAAGAAAGAAAGAAAGAAAGAAAGAAAGAAAGAAAGAAAGAAAGAAAGAAAGA
>NW_004529765.1:0-2046 GCF_000260255.1 Octodon degus
CGTGAATCTGTGAGAACGTGGGATTTCCTTTATTAGTTTTAAATTACATCTTCAGTTTTATTGATGTTAATTAATTTATTCAGAATTTTTAAAATTTCTAGGGCCATCTTTGGTAACTCTTATGTATCCAGAAATCTCTCCATTTCTTCTGTTTTCAATGTTATTAGAATACAGGTTCTGAAGATGGTTGTTGAGGACTCATGAACTAACTATGATATCATTCAAACTACAAAGTATTGGCTAGTGGTTGCATTTTACTCGATCCTAAACATACCAGGTATAGTTTCCTACAAAAAAAAAAGAAAAAAAAAGTACCCAATATCATGGAGAAGTTTTCCTAAAAATCAGAACTAAATGTTCCCTACAACAGAGAATAGAGTATTAATATCTTCCTAAAAAAACTGCAAAAAAATCCTGGAGCAGACCAGTGTGCAGACAGCTTAGACATCACAAGAAACTCATAAAAAGACAGACAGACCAGCAAAATGTCACATATGTGCGACCAAAACAGTCAGGAAACCAAAACACACACGTGAGCAGTGTAACTGATCTTGTATATGGAATGTGCTGCTTTCATGTATGTAAATTGCCTTGTGTATAATCATTCAAGTAAAGATTATTTTTGTGGTAGAGTTTTACTTGCATATTTACTGTATCACACATAGTTTTTCAAAAAAACCACTACAAAGCAGCTCTGAGCAGGATGTAAGTGCCCAATTGGCTTTCCATGCCTACTTGTGAGTCTGTCCACGTTGAGTCCCCTGGTCTGGAGACGGCAGGGGAAGCATAGGAAGTGAACCTCTGAGAGTCCCTGATCCCAGCTGAGGCCTGCAGTGGTGGGTGAAGCCTAGAAGCCTCCCAGGAGAAGACAAGGCCACAGCTAAGGATGTCTGTTCCAAGCCCCATTAACTAGACAAGGACTGTAGCTGCAGACATCTCACTCCTGTGGGGAAGCCCTTCCTGGAGATACCATAGTTCTCCTAAGCAGACATGATGTATTAATGTAGAAATCACTGAGTGGACTTCCTGGTCCTTGAATAGTCCTGTTCAGATGTCCACCCTCTTCAGTATTCTCCACCTATGATAAGTAAATAAATATGGGCCACCCAGAGGATGTCTTTGTCTTAACCATTGAAAAATCTCAAAATCTGTGAAAGGGTTTTTATCATCCTGGAGCCTTAAAAATCAAAGCAGTTAACTGTTTGTTTTCTTTCTTTCTATCTTGCTTTCTTGCTTGCTTGCTATTTAGGACTTCGTCTACAGGGTCTCAGTCCATAGATCTGTCTCATAGTGATCTGCCTGTGTTCAGCCTCCCAAAAGCTGGGATTATAGTTATGTACCAACCTCTCAGTCTCAATGGCATCTCCTTAAGCCCTAGAGGTGGGGCCGCATGGCAAGCCTGGAACCCTGGCTGCTGCACTCTGCCTAAGCAGGTGCTTTCCTCTGCTGAGTTATCTAGCCGACCATTAACACTTTTATTTAATTCTTCTGTGTATACTCATTTGGGAGACTGTAGGTTTAATCAGTTTGCAATAACTAAGGGATACCATTCATGTGTTTATTTGATTTTTTTGAGAATTGGTCTGACTGTAGTGCAGGCCGATCTTCAATTCAAGCCAATTCCCCTGCCTCTCACTCCTGCTGACGTGTGGGATTACAGGTGTGCATCCCCTTACCTGCTGTACATAAAGATTTATATATTTCTTTTTAGATTTATTAAGCAAACAGTTGATGTAGAAGACAATGTTTTTCCTGAACAGTTATAGAATATTTAATATCTTATTTTATTGATATTTAATTTTTCCGCTAAGTGCACACGGTATAGAGGGAACCTCCTGAGAAAACAGGAACAGAAGAGGTGACAGGTATGACCTGCCCAAAAGACAGGAAAGCAAATCATATATGCTGTGAGCGTCAGCTAGGCCTGTGCGTGAAACATGCTGTCATGCGTGGCAAAGGTTATACTGGTGTTAATTTTTTGAATTTTTATTATATTTGATATAGAAATGTACTTCTATTCTTGTTTAGATTTTGTAAGCAGGCCAA
>NW_004529766.1:0-2104 GCF_000260255.1 Octodon degus
TATTTGAGATTCTAACCAGTACAATAAGCAAGAAAAATAAATTCAGACATAAAAGAACAAAAAAAAGATGGAAGTATCAATTAGGTATCTATAGTACACTAAGCATTGTGTTAGGCTTTTTATCTATATTATCTCCAAGATTTGGGGTCAATCATGAGATTGGTATTAATATCACCTTACAAATGAGAAAACTGAGGTTCAGAGAGTTAACATAACTTATTTAAAGAATATGACATAACTGGAAAATGGTTAACCATATTTCTCTATAACCTCAAAGTACTACTCTTTGAACCACATGTTCTCTCAAAATGAAGTGTATAATCTAATACTTTGCACTGCACTTACTTGATGCCTTTGATTTTAAAATTATGACAATGTGATTGTTCATTTATAGCTACAGTTGTGTTGATTTAAAATACACTCTGAATACGTATAAGTGGTTTTCAATAAACAAGTGCATTCTTCTTGCAGGAAACAGCCCTATCTCACTCATCTTTTCTTTCTCAACCATTCTTCAATGTATCTGCTGAACACAGTGCTCTCCAAAATACTCCCAGTGCAGCCATAGGGGAGCTTCAGAATGGTTGTTGCCCTTATAATGCAGGCACTCTTCAGTATAAGAAAAGACAGGCAGTGAGCCAGGCATGGTGGTGCACACCTGTAATTCCAGCATTTGGGGAACTCAGGTAGGAGGATCACTACAATTTCAAGGCCATCCTGAACTGCATAGCCCTGTCTCAAGAAAAAAAAAAAGGCAGTGATACATTCTATTGTAAGCCACACTGCCCAGTTCCATTTAACACTGGAAAAATGTTCATGCTGCTATGTAAATGTGATATATACATGTTATATAATGTTGCTAAGTAAATGTGAATGAGGTTGCTGGGATAAAATAAACTCAGTTGAGTACATAATATATTTAAAATACGGTATAGATATAGCATCTCTATAATGAAAAGGATGAGATATGACAGTGGTGGTGAACCTTTGACACAGTGCCACAGGGGGCTGTAGCTGTTTGTATTACTGAAATCTCTAAAATGTTCTCCATCACTGACATGAGAAAAATATTTCTCAGATTTCACCTGGATCATTAAGTACACAGGTCTCCTTCATCCACTGGCTCTTGCTGGAGAGGAAGGAATGGACTTTGATAATTGCAGAGAGGTTTATGGTGGGGAGCATGGGAAGGAAAGGAAGAAACTACTCCTGGATACCAGTGATGAATGGGCACACCACATCACATCTGCTGGAAGTACACCGTCCTTCTATGAGCTCTGAATAACAGAATAAACAGTAGTTGCTTCTATTAGGGCAACTTACATGTACAAATACAGGACATATAATGCAGAATTTAAGCCAGATGCTGCCCTAGCTGGAGTCTCTGTAAATAGCTATAATTAGATTTGATACCAAATATATCAGATGGCAGATGCCAATATCTCCCAATATAAATAGTGATCCCTGGGAACCTAAACGTTAATTTTATCACATTTATTTTGTAATCATCACCCTTCCTGTTCTCATGTACATCTCTACTTGCTGGAGAATGTTTTTCCTTTATATGTAAAATGCACCTTTTCCTACAAATGGTACGTTTTCAGAGTTTTACATTTTAAAAAAGTTTTACTTTCCTATAAACTGTCTTAGTCTGTTTTTGTTACTATAACAGAAATACCCTGGAGTAGGTAGTTTATAAGGAACTAAAACATCTTTGTTCACAATTCTGGAGGTTGGAAAGTACAAGATTTGGGGCATTGGTATTGGTGAGGGTCTTCCTGTTATCTCATCCCACGGCAGAAGGTAGAAGGGCCAAGAGAGGGCCAAACTTGTCCTTTGATACTGATATCAATGCCATCCATGAGGGTAAAGCCCTTAAACCCTAATCAGCTCTTAAATATTCCAATGCTTAATACTGTTACAATAATGCAACTGAATTTTAACATGAATTATACAGTGGACCAGCATTCAAACCAATCAATAATTTTGTGTGTTCAAAATATATTTAGACCCAGTCCTAGCCCAGGTCCGGTGAGTGTGTGGAGAGCTTCCTGCTACCCTGCGCCGGCGGGACCAGTCCCAGCCCAGGCGCAGTGTGGGCCGG
>NW_004529767.1:0-2059 GCF_000260255.1 Octodon degus
ACAGCATATTGTTGGATTTTGTTTCCTAATCCACTGTGCCAGTCTATTTCTCTTAATTGGTGAATTGAGTCCATTTACATTACTGGTTAGAATTGAGATGTATTGACTTACGGTTGCCATGTTATTTACCTGTTATAGTTTACTCCTTTTTCTCCTGTGATTAATTGCTTACCCTATTTAGTTGGTTGCTTCTGATCTCATTCATGGAGTTCTGATTGTTTTCGTCCCTCTCTAGAACATCTTTCAGTAGCCTGTGTAAGGTTGGCTCTGTCATCACGAAATTTTTTAGCTGTTCTTTGTCATGCAAGTATTTCACTTCTCCATCAAACTTGAAAGAGAGTTTTGCAGTCTATAGTAGTCTGGGCTGGAATTTGTTTTCATAGAGGACCTGGAGTACTCTGCTCCATGCTCTTCTTGCCTGCATGGTTTCTGAGGAGAAGTCGGCCGTAATTCTGATGGGTTTTCCTGTGAATGTGATCTGCTTCTTTTCTCTAGAAGCTTTCAGTAGATTATTTTTGTGCTGAATTTCTGGGATCTTGACTATTATATGTCTCGGTGTGTTTCTCATTGGGTTGAGGTTCCTTAGCATTCTGTATGCTTCAGTTTTGTGAATGTCAGATTGTTTTCTCATATTTGGGAAGTTTTCTGCTATTACTTCTGCCCATATTTTTTTAATGTTATTTTTGTTGACTCCTTTCACATTGATGCCTATTACTCTCACATTGTTCATCTTTGCATCATCTTGCAGGTCATGCATTATTCTTTCCTGCATTCTCGTTGCTTTTAAGAGAACATTTCTCACCATTTCACTAGGTACACCAGCATCTTCAAGATCTGAAATTCAGTCTTCACATTCACTACATGTGAATCAAACTACAGCAAGCTGAGCCGGAGAGCTTTGTGGAAGCAGCGACTTAAAGAACTGAGGTAGGGCCAGGGCCCCGACTAAACACTCTTGCCAAGGCCATTCTTCTTCAGGGCCACAATGGGACCCAGCTGTGCCAGACCTGATGGCCCCAGGTGTTGCTCATTCTCTCCACCTTAGGATTTCAGTTTCCAAGGGTGAATCTTTGGTGGACAGATACCGGAGAGGGTCGGGGACCTAGGCGAAGGGGACATTCTTGAACCTTTCCGTCTGAACATCCCCCAATTGGGGACAGGACTTGCGGTCCCCAATTGAACTGGAAATCACGTTCATGAATACATCGCCAGCAGGCGAGTGTGCTCGGAAATAGTTTCGTGGAAAATTCTTCCATTGAGTTCCATGTAGAGAACACGTGGAGAAGGCTTTTGTTTTAATTGTATTAAAATTGTAAAAAAATAATTTTTGACAAATTAATTTTAGGAGGGGGCCTGCCCCTTAGCTCAGTTCTTTAAGTAGCTGCTTCAACAAGGCAGTCAGGCTCAGGTTGCTGTGGTTCGATCCCCACAACACAAGACAGCCAGTCATGCCTTGAAGGCATTCGGAGCAAAAAAAAATAAAATAAAATAACACTTCTGACAAATTAATTTTAGGGACCCGAGGAGATGGCTCAGTGGAACAGGCACATCGCTGGCAAGGGCAAGGGCCTGAGTTCACTTCCTGGTTCTGCCTCCACAAAAGATATTCTTAATTATCTTAATTTAATTGTGATAAGGCTCAAGGAACAGGGATTCAAAACACAGCCTTCTGAGTCTCAGTGCTCTGACTCAAAAGCTCAGCAGGACCTCAGGGCACAGGCAGAGCAGAATTCAAAAGGCTCTTTATCTCCCCTATGCTGCTACAGGACACAATTCACCAGTCTAGTAAAGGCATTCACCGTTCCATGTAAAAATGATGGTTTCGATACTGTGGTACGAGTAAAAGGGATCTTTCTCTTCCTAGAACTCCCCTGCAAGGTTGAGATCAAAGAGGAGAAAGTCCAGCTAAATGTTGGGCCTTTTCAAAAGCGGGGCTTTCCTAAGGCTGCACCAGTCTCCAGGACAAAATTGAATTTCTGGTCCAAATTCCTTTGGCTACCTCACCCATTCACCATGGAATCCGCACCTGGTCCCAGAGAAAACATTCTCCCTGAAGTTT
>NW_004529768.1:0-2102 GCF_000260255.1 Octodon degus
TTTGCTTTGAATCTCAAAGGAGACTTAGTCCTTGGACTTTTCAGCAATGCTGAAACTGTTAAAACTTTGGCAACTGTTACAGATAGATAAAATGTCGTTTGCACAAAGTGATGTGTATGAGTCTTGTGAGGGCAGGGCAGAAAGGTAGCTGACGACCCCCAAGAGCCTCATGCACTCAAAAGACAATGGTACCATTTGGAAATGCAGAGCCAGGTAAATGTTGAGCTCTTCGTGCTGCCTAGGTATCTCAGTGTTTGTGAGGATCAAGGCCTGCTCCCTCCTCCCTTCCTACATGCCTTAACCATTTCCTTTGTCCTCCTCCTAGAGGGGGAGACCCTGAGTGGCCTGTTCAACTAGAAAATCCATGACTGATAGAGACTTAGTTGCTGGACTGAGCCTTGTAAACAGAATCAGCCTTTGGAAGAGAATGAGGAAACTGGAGTACCGAAGTTTGCATAGTTCAGGGTTAAAATGGTCAGTCTTAAGAGAACATGTTTGTCTTTACTTTGGGGTTTCAGCTTCCTTGTGAATTTCAAGTGTCATAGCTCCCTACCTATATTGAATGCTGTTTTCTTCAGTGCTCTGTTATTCTAAATGTTTTACATGTATGAACAAATTGAATCCTCCAAACCAGATGAGAAAACTGAGGCAGTGATTGGTGATTTGCCCAAGGACATGGTTCAGCTCAGATTCAGCACTAGGTAGTTTGTCTCCAAAGTCCACATTCTTCAAGGACCAGCGAGTTTATAATTGTTTTCATTTATTTATTTATTTATTTATTTTTTGCGGAACCAGGGATTGAACTCAGGCCCTTGGGCTTGCCAAGGAAGCGCTTATTCCACTGAGCCATCTCCCTGGCCCAATTGTTTTCATTTATAACAGTCAACTTTTACCAAGTTACAGAAAGATCTGAAGTAGGGTCCAGAGAAGGTGGGGAGTGTGCTGTGCAGAGTTGGGGCTCCCAGCATGTACCAGTGTTGCCATTCTCAGCAGTATGTATCTTTCTCGTTCATCAAGGATGCCTCTCTTTTTCTCTTGCAGTGCTGAGGAATGTAAACAAGTTTGCTGGGCCTTGAGAGATTTCACCAGGTTGTTTCGATAGCTCACACTGCTGCACTGTGCCTGTCACCCAGGTGAGTGATACATACTTCAGTTTTCAGTAGCTAGTGTCGGAGAAAAACTAATAGTGAACTGGACATTTTCATCTCCAAGTTACTATTGCAGAATGTGTCAAAAACTTCATTCCCTTTTGCATTAGGACATTTCTAGGTTGTCAAGTGTGTGTTGCACCAAGTACTTTTAACCTGGCTGCTTAGGTGAAAAGAATGTTGAATGTCTGATCTAAATTTGACCATGATACATGGCATCAGTCCTTCAGACTAACCAGATATAACTGCCAAGGAGCTTCTTGTTTCGAATTTTTTGATTGTTTTCACCAGGGAAGGAGATACATAGCCTCTATGTTCTGTTTTGTTATGTTTTTGTGGCCTGCTCAGCCCACGCTGGTGGCGGGGCTGGTGCAGCATGTGGTGTGGGGGGATCGAGCCAGGGTCCCTGCACACTTGCCTAAGCAGGTGTTTTAGGCCACTGAGCTATCTCACTGGCCTTACATAGCCTCTTTAGCTAGCTCCACAATGGTTGGTTTTCTCAGTGGACTTCTTGTCTCTTGATTCTGAAGCAAAACAAGTTTAGCTGAGGAAAGATCTAGGTAGTAGATTGGGGTACAGATTTTCTTGACTGGAAAGAAAAATAGCCACCATTTTCTAAGCCTATCTTTTGTTGTATAAGGAGAGCTTATTCTCCTGGGCTACAGTTCTTTCTCAATTTGTGGTATTCACTGGTCGTTTCTGTGATAAATACGTTAATAGTTCATAGTGACATTCATCAGTGCCTTACCACACCACACCATTACTGAAGTTTGGTTCTTTAATAAATAATAATAACATTTGTTATCAGCAGGATTTGCTTGTAAAACATCTCAGAGGGCTGATTGGGGACAGCCGCAAGATGTTCATAGTATTTGTTGAACACTCCCTGGGTGTCAGGCATCACTCTGGGTACCTTATATGTACTTTATATGTAGGTTAGTTACTACTCTTCTC
>NW_004529769.1:0-2087 GCF_000260255.1 Octodon degus
GTTAGTGTCCTCTGCACTTGTTACGGGTGGGCTTGGGTTCTGAGGTTGCATTTTGTTCCTTCTCGTCATTTTGTGTAGCACTGTCTTCTGCCCTTTGTTGTAGATCTTTGCTGTAGTTATAACCTTTATACGTACTGAAGTTCAGGTGGAGCTCTACAGAGTTTGGACTTATCCAGGTGCGTCTGGCTTAGGTCTGGCTGCCGTGCTCAGCTTCTTCCCGCAGCGGACCTGGGCTCAGACTGAGTCTGGGGGTGCCTGGAACTCGGCAGAAATTCCTACTAGGTGGGAGGGGTTGGGGAGTTAAGGTGGAGTGGTGGGGGCAGCCCGAGGGGGTGGGAAAGGGTCGGGCCCACTCTGCGCCTGGGCTGGGACTGGTCCCACCTGTGCAGGTTAGCAGGAAGCTCTCCACACACTCACCGGACTTGGGCTAGGACTGTGTCTGGGGGTTCCCGGAAGTCGGCAGAGATTCTTACTCGGCGGGCGGATTGGGGGAGGTACTGCGGAGTGGTGTGGGGTGGCCCGAATGGGTGGGAGAGGGTCCGGCCCACACTGCGCCTTGGCTGGACTGGTCCCGCTGGTGCAGGTTAGCAGGAAGCTCTCCACACACTCACCGGACCTGGGCTTGGACTGGGTCTGGGGGTTCCCGGAAGTCGGCAGAAATTCCTACTTGGTGGGAGGGGTGGGGGAGGTATGGAGGAGTGGTTGGGGCTGGCCCAAGGGGGTGGGAGAGGGTCCGGCCCACTCTGCGCCTGGGCTGGGACTGGTCCCGCCGGCGCAGGCTAGCAGGAAGCTCTCCACACACTCAGCGGACCTGGGCTAGGACTGTGGCCCTAGACTTTCAAGGTTGGTGAGGACTCAGGACATAGGAGAACTTATAGTGTAACATCATGTAACTCAGTTGTGTCTCAAGTTTTCTGATCAAGGAAATTATCAGGCCCCATAGCAATGTGATCAATGACAGTGTGTGCCTAAGGAGAGTCACCTGAAGAGAAAACATTCTCTCAGGCTTTCACAGAGTGCAAATTGGTCAAGTAATGTCCATGACTCATCCACATGGCTGACCCTTAGAAAGCATCTGCAAACTGTGGTACAGAGTAACAGGATAAGTCCTGAGGGGACTTGACTGACCTTATCAGATACAAAAGATACATTTCTTGTTATATAGGTCTTGCTTTATCTTGGTCTTAACAATCCTGCAGAAAAGTATAAAAACGAAGTATAAAAAGTAAAGCCATATTAATATGCTGATCTTTGAAAGGCTCAAGTGAACAACTTCTGACATTGCCAGTCCTTGGATGACCCACTACTATTATGGACTACTGAACTACATTGGATTATTTTGATGAATTCATGCACCTACAATATTTAAATGGCAATGGAATACCCATCTGTAACAAAACTGAACCAAAAAAGGGGATACAAAGGAAGGATCATTTTGTATTTGTATATACAAATAGGATAGATATGCAACTACTTTCTCTTAATAAGTGAGAAGAAAGATTTGTACTATGTATTTGGACAGGATATCATGTCTGCATCTTTTAATATGAATAACCACTAAGAAGGTAACAATATGCAATGAATTAATTATTGAAACTGTCCTATTAATTGGTTTTGAAACTGTCTCATTGCTATCTGTTTCTCAATAAAATTAATTTAAAAAAGAAAATATAATTTAAATCCATAATGAGATAGTTCTACATACTTATTAGGAGGGCTATTTAGCTGGGCATAGTGGGACATACCTATAATCCTGGCTGCTTGGCAGGCTGAGACAGGAAGATCTCAATTTTGAAGCCTGCCTGGGAAATTTTAAATATTAAAAAGTCTGGGAATGCAACTAATTGGAAAGACCAGGTTCATTCCTCAGTGTTGAATAATGGGTGATAGGTGGACAGATGGATGATATAGATGATAGATAGATAGATAGATAGATAGATAGATAGATAGATAGATAATAGATGAAAGGGCAGAAGATGTGGCCCAGAGCACTTGTTCAATATGCAAGAAGCCTTGGGTTTAATCCCCCATTTCTCTCTCTCTCTCTCTCTCTCTCTCTCTCTCTCTCTCTCTCTCTCTCTCTCTCT
>NW_004529770.1:0-2093 GCF_000260255.1 Octodon degus
TGAACCCTTTGAGTCTCTCTGGCAAGATGTTCTGCTCCTGAATCAGCTGGGTGGGTCTTGCCTCTAGCCTCTTTGCAGGGAGTTCTGCTGAAGGGTTCCCTGCTGGGCCGGGCCTGTGCTCTGGGTCTGTTCAGGATCCCGCAGCCCGGGTGGTCTCACTCACTCTCCGGGCCTGCGCTCTGGGTCTGTTCAGGATCCCACAGCCTGGGTAGGCTCACTCACTGGCCGGGCCTGCGCTCTGGGTCTGTTCAGGATCCCGCGGCCTGGGTCCTCTCACTCACCGGCAGGCCTGCGCTCTGGGTCTGTTCAGGATCCTGCCAGCTGAAGCATAAAATCTTAGTGGATGCTTCTGTCCTACTATGTTGAGAATTTCCTGGGAGAACTAATACCTTTCCCCTTCTAGTTTCTCCACTTTGGAATGAAAATATTTATCCTATGCCTGTCCTGCCATTGTATATTGGAAGCAGATAACTTGCTTTTCAGGTTTTATAGATCTACAGATGGTGTCTCAGTTACTTTTTACTCTTGCCAGGACAAAATACCCGACACCCAAAATTAAGAAAGGTAAGGTTTATTTAGCGCACATTTCGTGGAGGTTCCAGTCTATACTCTCCCTTTCTTCTATATTGACTGTGAAGATTAGAGCTGCACCACGAAGATTAGAGCTCCTCCACAGTGACACGGCTGCAAAGATCAAGCTCCTCCAAGGAAGTGATGCAGAAGCCTTCCTCAACCCCGTTATACATGCTATAAGTGCTGATTCATTCTGGGACAGGGCCTCTTAGCCCTTGGGGTGGGGCCTCCATAGGACATGGTATCATCAAGCAGATCCAGCCAAGCTTCTGATATCTCAGGGATTTTTTTAAATTTTTAATTCATTTTAATGAGAATAAAATAGCAATGAAACAGTTCAAAACAGGTTAGCAGGACAGTTATAATAATTAATACAATGCATATTGTTGTCTTCATAGTGGTTATTCAGAGAACAAGATGAAGACATTTTTTCTTGTCTCTTTTTTTCATTTATTACCCTTTTTTTTAAAACAAACATTTACTTGAGAGACAGTATGGCAATAATTGGTATGTCATGACAAGCAGTATGTATTTAGAAGACCAGAATGACAGACATTCCAGGCATGACCCTTCTATTACATATTGCTATCTTCAGTGAAGTTGCTTAGTTCACAGGTATCAGCATAAATAGTTAGGGTGAGAATCCTATCAATTAACTGCTAGTTTCAAAAACCTGCTGATGTTTCTCAGGATCATTGCCTTTACCATCTTGTGTGTATAAATGTATGGCTTTGCCCCTGTCACTTTTCCCAGCTTTTCTCCTTGCCCTCTCCTCGTTGTCCAATCTTCAAGTTCTCCGACATCTCAATTAACATTGACACAATGTCAACCACCACAGGTGGAAAGGAATTTTGCCTTAGTATAGGCCATGCCTTAAATCTCACTCATACATGAAATTGATATTTTTAACTCATTGATTGTGGAATGTATTAAGAATTTCAGGGAGACGACCCGGGGCCCGTGGAATCCTGAATAGACCCAGAGTGCAGGCCCGGCGAGTGAGTGAGACGACCTGGAGCCTACGGGATCCTGAATAGACCCAGAGCCCAGACCCAGCATGTGAGTGAGAGGACCCAGGCCGCAGGATCGTGAATTGACCCAGAGCGCAGGCCCGGTGTGTGGATGAGACCGCCTGGGGCCCACTGGATCCTCATTTGACCCAGAGTGAAGGCCCAGCACAGAAACCTTCAGCAGAACTCCCTGCAAAGAGGGTAGAGGCAAGACCCACCCAGCTGATTCAGGAGCAGAACATCTTGCCAGAGTGACACAATGGGCTGAACTCTAACTGCTGCAGCAGAAAGAAGTGGAGCACAGCAGCCAGACACAAACAACACCCACCTGGAGGAATCTGAACTTTGTAGATCCGGACCTGGTGCTAAGGTAATAACTCTATCTAAGCTCTACACCAAAGGTCAAAAGACAGGTATACAAAATGACAAAGAGAAGGAACAAAATGCAGTCTCAGGCCCCGAGTCCACCCAGTACAAATGCAGAAGACACTAGCACTGAGGAAACTGGAA
>NW_004529771.1:0-2091 GCF_000260255.1 Octodon degus
TCTTTCTTTCTTTCTTTCTTTCTTTCTTTCTTTCTTTCTTTCTTTCTTTCTTTTTGTAGAACCAGGGATTGAACTCGGGCCCTTACGCTTGCCAGGGAAGCGCTTATTCCACTGAGCCATCTCCCCAGCCCCTTATTTTTTTATTTTTTAAGATTTATGTATTTGGTACAGGGTCTTGCTACACAGCTCAGATTCATAGTGATCCTCCTGTCTCAGCCTCACTAGCGCTGGGATTACAGGCTTGTGCCACCACGCCCCACTTCAGTGGCCAGTATGGCACAGGGTCAGCACAGCATGTGGTACCAGGGATGGAGCCCGGGTCCTTGCACTTGCCAGGCAGACACTTAGACCACTGAGCTATCTCCCCCTCCCTGTAGTTATTTTTCATTGAGTCATAATTTTAATATCAAGCTAATGCCTTGTTATACCTATTAGTGTTTCAATGCCAAATGACCGATGAATTAGGATTGGAATTATTTATAAAAGTACCTTAAAAAGGGGGCAAGTGGGTTAGCTCAGTTGTTCAGTACCTGCTTGGGCAAACCCAGCCAGGTGCAGGGGACCATGGATCAATTCCCTAGCTCAACATTCTTTACTAGACCCGCCTTTAAGGCAGCCTGAGCCTGCCCTCCCCCTCCAAAAAGTACCTTAAAAAGACACTTTCAGGTAGAACTGGCTATGCATTAAATGTCGCTGAAATCATCACATATGTTAAAAAATGTGTGTTGTAAAAACCAATGAATCAAATATGGCAATAAGATGTTTGCCAACACTGCCTTCGACTATAAGCTTTTAGTGAATTTCCCAGGTTCCATAAATGAGGTACAAGTAAAGAAATCTTTGTGACAATTAATCATAACATGTCAATTTAATAAGGTGCACTTGTGGTTGATTTCAGGGGGAACACAGGGCATCCATCTTGTTGGACAGCAGGGCAGGGATGACTGGTCCTAGAGCCAACATCCTGTCATAGTTTTTTGGAAGTGTAAGAAGAGGAAGAAGCTCCCCCTGGAACTCTGCTGAGGTGTGGTCCTAGGAGGCACAGGACTGACCTTTGGCTTCTAAAGGATCTGAAAGATGGCATCATCATTTAATAATCCCCATGTGCCCATGGGAGTGCACACTACTGTCTACACACTAAAGACTCTGCCCAACACAGATTTAGACAGAAGTTTCCAAAACGCACCTAACGTATTACTTGTACAACCATGTACTTCCTTAAAGGTCAACGGTATTCTTGGCAGTTTACAAAACAGAAAATAAGCAAGCACAAAACAATTACTGATGATTACCAATTAAGGACTAATAAAAATGCATAGTTAAGTTAAGAAAAATGAATTAAAAAAGAGTACAATGAAAAGGGTTAAGCAAGTGTTCCCAAGTATCCATTTAGAATGGTTTTAATTAGAAATGCACAAAAAAGAGAATATGTTGAAATGATCCATTCAGGCAGAAGAAATTACTATAGAGTACTTCAAATATCTGTGTTGGTTTTGTGCTTAACATTTTTTTTCCATTTGCTACATCTGACTAAGGGAATTTAATGGGATGCTAATGTAATTTGTACAAGATATTAAATTAGCAGACAAAGCCAAACAACACTGGGACATAAAAGTCATTTTGAGACTGAGTGGCTCACAGGAAGAAAGCAATGACATTAAATCTGGAAAAATAAGTAAATGCATTTTTCATTAATCCAGAAGGACACAGAAATTTTTCCTACTTTCAAATCAATCTTGTGACATGTGACAGGTAATATGTCAGTAGCCAAACACAGCACAGCTCCTATATATGGGTTAGCTTTCTTCTAAAGTTCTGTAAAGTAGCACTTTAAAGCAAATGCAGATTCTTATTCACACGTCTGAGGGAGACATACCACTTTTCATTTTTACCTACTGCTGGTCTCTGGACCCTAATTTGAGTTGCACAGGCATCATGCATTTGGTCTTTTTTATTCTTATCGTCCTGTTTCCTATCATCTTTGGTTCTTTCATCCTTTTCTCCCCCCCTTCCCTCCTTCTCCTTCCTTTCTTGCAGTGAAGATCAAATCCAAGGGCACTTTAGCTCCCTCAGCCCTATTTAATTTTGTCA
>NW_004529772.1:0-2090 GCF_000260255.1 Octodon degus
TGGGGCAGGTAAGGTGGAGTGGTGGGGGGCGGCCCGAGGGGGCGGCAGAGGGTCCGGCCCACGCTGCGCCTGGGCTGGGACTGGTCCCGCCGGCACAGGGTAGCAGGAAGCTCTCCACACACTCACCGGACCTGGGCTAGGACTGGGCCTGGGGGTTCCCGGAAGTCGGCAGAAATTCCTACTCGGCGGGAGGGGTGGGGTGCGGCCCCAGAAATGTGCTTTCTTACCAAGTTCTGGAGCAAGCAGCACTGTGCTGCCAGTGCCAAGGTGAGGGAGAGCACTTCTCTCCCCCTGAGGTAAAAGAAAATTGCCCATCTCGAAAGCGTTTGGAGAAGTCTGAAACACCAAGCAAGCTTTGTCATTTGCTTCAGTATGCGGAGGGTCCCAATTTCATGTTTATGTACTGCCTCTCAGGAAAATAATTAGGATGTCTTCTTGTTCCCTCCTCTCTGCCAATCTCAGCCCACAGGATGCAAAGAAACCCAAGCCATTGGAAGGCAAAACCCCTGGAATGACTCAAAGACAAGGAAAGAGATGGAATTGAAGTTCAAGAGGAGTTTCTCCTATTAAGGCAAAATAGTGAGAAAAAGACTGGAAAAAAGGTTGAATAAAGAAGAAATACAGTCTCTGCAAAGTGTACTACGACTGCACAAGGAGGCCATTCTGCAGCCGGGGGCAACATTATGTTTGAATTAAAGAACTTAGTACAGAGGTCAAAAAAACTAATCAGTGAATTAGGAACCTGAAAGAAACATGAAAGAATACTGAAGAAGACAAAAAAATAGTCCCAGGATGTGAAAATCATGATGGAAGAAGGTAAGGAGTAGAGGGGAACACTCAGGTGGGTCTAGATGTCAGCATTTGCTATAATCATTTTGTGAATTATTGCCGTCATAACACAACAGGCAGTGGCATAGATGTGGCTGGCCCTGCTTTAGAGATATGCAATTTATTAAGTGTTTGATCAAAAATAAAATTCTCTGCCAATATAAATCTTTAGAACATATCTCAGTTTTAAGACTAATAATATAGAAGTCTAGAATAATGACAAATACACACATGCAAACACATATAGAGTACTGGTTCTTTCCAAGAAAGCATATATTCAATATTTACAGGAATATATTTGCATGTGATTACAACTGTTTTATGCTTAAAAGCACACATTGTGCTGCTGCATTTTTTCACCCACCCACAAATCCATTAAATCAAAAATTAACATGAAAACTATTTTTAGAAAGGAACAGCTTGAGAATGCCTGACCTAAGTCGAACTGTGTGTAATTGCTATGGGACCCTTTTGGTCCCCGACCCTTGTAATTCAGGTGGGTTAGTTTGATTTAATCTGGCATCCAAAAGGCAATGAGAGGTAGCAGGGCAGATGGCAGCTGGCCTCCTCACGGAGTCCCACACTCGCCCCTCCCCGCCGGCATGAGAGCTACGGGAGCGGCGGGGCAGACACCACCAAGTGCAGTGTGCCGACGCGCAGGGTGCAGCTCTGGAGACAGGAGGAAGTTCCGCTGCGATGCCCCTCCCTCCACCCCAAGCAGCCAGTGGAGAGAATTCCTTCGAGTTCAGTGTGTGGAGTACACGTGAGTACTAGGAAGAATAAAGCATAAACGCCGCCTACCAGAAGTCTAAGTCGTGTGTACAGCAGAGGGTAGTGATCAGGGTATCTTCTCTCTGTCGAGCCCCAGTGGGCCAGAGGTGTACACCGGGAGCACCCGCCTTTGCCCGCGGCCCTCAGTGGCTCTGTTGCCATGAATCCAGCACCTGTGTGCGCGGGGTTCTGCGCCTCACGCCTGGCGTGTCCCCCTGGCTGCTCTAGCCCTGAGCTCACACGTATTGGCTTAGTGATTATTATAACCTTAAAATAAATATTGATGCACAGTACATTTAATTTCCAAATTTCATTTCACTCTATATCTTAATTTTTTGAAACTTTATCTTTTTTTCCCATAATTTTATTGATAAACAGATAGCAATGAGACAGTTTCAAATCAAATCAGTAGGGCAGTTTCAATAACTAACACACTGCATACATCCTTCTTAGTGGTTAATTGCTGTACAAGATGCGGACTTGAGATCCTA
>NW_004529773.1:0-2090 GCF_000260255.1 Octodon degus
AAAGTTACAAAAGCAAATCCTCTCTTTTTCCCACTCTGCCTGTCTTCCATAACTTCTATGGTTTCAATCTTGCCATATTTTTCAGTAGTCTCTCAAATTACATTCTTCTGTATCTTCTTTAATACAACCAACAAAAGTTTTCTTCACTGTTAGATGGGCACCAGGCTTTACTGAATCCTCTCTAGAAATAGTTCCCTTTGGTTCCACTATATGCCATCAACTTTGTGTGATTAAGAACACGTTGTTGCATCAACCTCTTCAACACAATAGTAAGTCACAAAACCGAAGCCTCTGGAGTGTTTTTTTTTTTTTTTTTTTTTTTTTTTTTGAGGACCTCTTTTTACCACACAATCTGTGAGTGTGCCTTATTCCTCAAAGTGTTCTCTTAAACTATCATTGGTAGTTCCAAAACTCAGACCACCAATCAACAACTTCTACAACTGCTCTGATTCTTTTGGATCTTGGCCCTCCATTTTGAGACCGGACTTGCCTCTTCCAACTCGAGTCCAATATGGGACCTTCATATGCTTGATAGGAATAAATAAATAATATAAAATAATAATATAAAATTGGTAGCTGAGCTTTATTGATCAAATTTCATCTTGTAGCTAATATTGGATTTGCATGGTCATGAATTTTATTCCCATTACAGAATTTCTATTATTCCAAGCAGAGAGGAAAGAAGGCTGCACAAATAAACTCTCCCACAAAATAATTAATTGACATGTCATTCTTTAGTTTATTATTGATGTATAATGGTGCCTACTCCCAGACACCCAAAAGTTGAAGGTGGACCCACTTTTGTACATTCTTCATGAGGCAGTGAAGTTTAAAGTACACCATCCTGCAGAATCTGCTTTGTGCAATTCCTGGCATATTAATATAGCAGTGACACACCCATCTAGCAAGTGAGATCAGAAGGTTAGGTGAGGGGACTGGGGAGATAGCTCAGTAGAATAAGCACTTGACTGACAAGCACAAGGGCCTGAGTTCAATCCCTGGTTCCACAAAAAAAAAAAAAAAAGAAAAAAAAAGAAAGAAAAGTTTAGGTGAGTGCTTCCTGTAAGGTTCGTGCAAGCTGTTGTGGGCAGGACATGTTTAGACCCCCTGGCTTCAAGGCACTTCACCACCATCTCATCCTACACTTTGTCATTTGTTTGGAAAACTTTAGGATGCTGTATATCACAGGACCCCAGCTTATTAAAAAAGGATAGTGGTTTGCCTTCCAGTATGTGATATAATCTTGTCCTCTGACTCTTCTAATGCCTTCTTTCCTCAACTGACAATTTCACGATCTCCTATAATGAGGGGGGAAAGAAAAGGAGTTATAATTTTTAGACACCTTTTACATTGCGGTTTAAATTAATTGTTTTGGAGATTTTTTTCACTTAACAATTTCTCCAGTACTAATATCACAGTGTGTCACCTGTTGATCTTTTGTAGGCTTCTGCCTTTCATGGTACGACTTGCTGCACATTTTTTTCTGAGTTCTTCTTCCCACTTAGTGTTTGAGGGAAGGCTGCCACTTTTGATATACAAAAACTGGCTATCTACATTTAGTTTAAATCTACATCTCCACTGCTAGTATTCCAATTAAAATTCTTCAGGTGTAAGACAGATCTGTCAATGGTTTCTTGGGCATGAGAAGTCAGACAAGGAATGCCTAGGAGGAGTAGAATTATTAAGAAAGTGTTACAGCATGCTAGATAGCTTAGAAGACTAAAGTGCCTGCTCAGGCAAGCTTAGGCAAGTGCAGGGACTGGGGTTTGATCCCAGGCACCACATACAGTGCTGGCCCTGCCCACAGGATGGGCTGAGAAGGCTACAGAGTTCAGGAATAATAGTTGCACACGCCTGTAAACCCAGCTCTGGTGAGGCTGACAGCAGGAGGATTACTAAGAGTCCAAGCTGTAGTGAGACCAACCACTAAATACATAAGAAAAGAGAAAATGTTTTGTTTGCAATTTACATTTTTTCACTTTCAGCACCATATTATTAAAATTGATAATTAATTTTGTTTTAAAAGAAATACAAGTTGGGGATATTAGATTTGTGCTGAAAGGAAAAGAAATCCTTAATGGCTTAGATCA
>NW_004529774.1:0-2082 GCF_000260255.1 Octodon degus
CATTTTGTATACCTGTCTTCTGACCTTTGGTGTAGAGCTTAGATAGAGTTATTACCTTAGCACCAGGTCCGGATCTACAAAGTTCGGATTCCTCCAGGTGGGTGTTGTTTGGATCTGGTTGCTGTGCTCCACTTCTTTCTGCTGCAGGCGTTAGAGTTGAACCCTTTGTGTCTCTCTGGGAAGATGTTCTGCTCCTGAATCAGCTGGGTGGGTCTTGCCTCTAACCTCTTTGCAGGGAGTTCTGCTGAAGGGTTCCCTGCTGGGCCTGCATGCAGCCAGGGTCAAATGAGGATTCCCGCCCCCGGGTCATCTCAGTCACTCACAGGGCCTGTGCTCTGGGTCTGTTCAGGATCCTGCCGGGCCCGGGTCGTCTCACTCATTCACGGGGCCTGAGCTCTGGGACTGTTCAGGATCCGGAAGGCTCCAGGTCGTCTCACTCACTCGCGGGTCTGCGCTCTGGGTCTGTTCAGGATCCCGCGGCCTGGGTCTTCTCACTCACTCACTCACTCTCGGGCCTGCGCTCTGGTCTGTTCAGGATCCCACGGCCTCGGGTTCTAGGTATTTTTCATAAAGTATTGATATATTAAACTTAAGTTCCTACAGAATGTGACAAAAAATTTTAAATTAAACTATATTTAAAAAATAGGAATAAAGAATTATATATGTTTACACATAAGCCCAGAAATCTAACCCTATACAACATTGTTGCAGGACAGTCCCACAACACTCCTTTTCCTGTCTCCTGCCTTCACTCACCACCCCCTTCCTTTTTAAACAATCATCTACCCAAGAGACAGCATGGCAGCAACTGGCATGTCATGACAAGCAGCACGTATTCAGAAGACCAGAATGACAGGCACTCCAAGTATGAACCTACTATTACAAATGGCTATCTTCAGTGCAGTTGCTTAGTTCACAGGTCTCAGTATATATAGTTAGTCAGGGCTAGAATCCTTCTAATTAGCTGCTAGATTTCAAGAATTTCTGAAGATTCTCAGGATCATTGCCTTACCCATCTTCGACATATAACTATATGGCTTGCCTCCGTTGTGTTTCCTGGCTCTTCTCCTTGCCCTCTCTTCATTGTCTAGTCCTCAAGTTCTTGATTTCCTTTTAATTATATTATACCTTTCTATTTGTATTTCTTCTTTTGCGTTTTTTTCTTTTCTTTTCTTTTCTTTTCTTTTCTTTCTTTCTTTTTTTTTTTTTTTTTTTCAGAACTGGGGATTGAACTGAGGCCCTGGCACTTGCCAGGGAAGTGCTTATTCCATTGAGCCATCTCCCCAGCTTCTTTCACGTTCTTATACTAGAGAAACTATATGATATTTACACATGTGTATCTGGTTTATTTCACTTATCAGTATTTCTTCAAGTGTCATCTACTTCAATATAAAGGCTTCGAGTTTATCATTCTCTATACCTGAGTAATATGCCATTGTGTAAAAATACCACATCTTTTTCAACCATTCCTCAGGTGATGGGCATCTTCGTTCTTTCCAAGATTTGGCTATCACAAATTGTGCTGCTTTAAACAGGCAAACATATATCCCTATGATATGATGTTTTCAAATACTCTGGGAAAATTCCCAGTACAGGAATAGCTGGTTTAAATGGGATTTCCAGTCCAACTTTTCTAAGGAGTCTCCACATTGATTTCTATAATGGATGCACCAGTCTACAATCCTACCAGCAGTAAACAATGGTTTGTTTTTCCCCACAGTCTCACCAACATTTGCTGTTGGGTGATTTCTTTATGATAGCCATTCTTTCTGGGATGAGATATCTCAAAGTTGTTTTAATTTGCATTTTGCAGATGGCTAGTGATGTGGAGCATTTTTTCACTTATGAGTATATCTTCAAATGGCATCCACTGCAATATAAAGGCTTTGAGTTTTTCATTCTTTATAGCAGAGTAATACTCCATTGTATAAAAATATCACATTTTTTCCATAGTTTTATTGAAAAACAAACAGCAATGAGACAGTTTAAAATCAAATTGGTAGGACAGTTTCAATAATTAACACATTGCATACATTCCTCCCAGTGGTTAATTGCTATACAAGATGCAGACATGATATCCTA
>NW_004529775.1:0-2080 GCF_000260255.1 Octodon degus
TCCTCAATTTCCTGCATTCGCTTCTCTAGTAATTCTGCCTGGCGCTTCTGCTTCTTCTTCAATTTCTTCTTCTTATTCTTTGACATTTTGTCAGCCTGGGCGGAGATTACAAACAAATAAAGCCTTCAGGTGGCTAATCCATTACTTCTAGTTGGACATAACTGTTAACTTTAATTACTTCCTAATTAAATTTTACTTTTCCTAATTTTTTCATTAACTTACAAAGCCGCAGGTATTCTCATGAAACCAAATAAAAACAAATTTCACAATATATGTTGGCTCTCTGAGCAGCCTGTGTGTGTAGGGGGGATTACTCTTGGATACTCAAATTTACAGAAACCTCAACCAGTACACACTTGCTGAAGACTCATGGGACTTTATTGGAAAAAATTAGAGAAGCGCAGGAATATTTTTCCTTTTGGTCTCCAAGCTCTGAACAAATTGTGACTATAACAGAAGAACCCACACACTCATAGCCCCTTGATCAAAATTAAGTATAGAAACCCTTATACTTACTGGCTTAGGCTGGGGAGCAGTACTGACTGAAAAGAAAAGAAGACCAAGTAAGAAGCTAGCATTGAGCAAGCAGTAAGGCTTAGGTAAGACCCCATATCAGGATGAAAATCTCTCCTACATAGTCTACGTTGCTTTTAACTGACCTTGGTAGAAGCTACATTCTTATTTTCAAAGAAAACAATGCACAAATTTGCCAAATTAAAAAAAAAAAAATCATGTTAAATCTTCTCCCAGACAGCAATCATCATCTATAAAGAGCCAAGTTCCCATTTCTGGTTTCTACTACTAACGTCGCCGATTTTCTATGCCCATTTAGTGCTTACTAGAGCAAATGAGGCCACAACCTCCTCATCTACATACAGGACTCCTATGCCTCTTTTAATTGTTCCCTCTCAGCAGGTGTCCATTGTTGCACACAATAAATGTCATAAACTCCTTTACTTTGAAAAACTGAAACTATACCTATCAACACCTTCCCCCTGCTTCCTTTCACCAGCCTTTCTTTAAAAGGAGGTTTAGGGCTGGCCAAATAGCTCACTGGGTTAAAGCACCTGCATGCAGGCACAGGGGCCCGAGGTTCATCCCCAGGCCTGCCCCCCCGGGGCACATTAAGATGACACTTGACTGGGCCTGGTAGCACGCCTGTAATTCCAGCTCTTGGGGGGCTGTAAACAGGCAGATCACTACTAGTCCAATCTAGAAGTGAGACCCTGAACACCTTGTAGACCCTTCCCTAAAATAAAAATAAGTAAGTAAAAGGAGGTCTGACAACTGATGGCTTCAAATATGATTAAACTATTAAATTAAAACTTATACCTCAAATCCAAGAATCATAATCATAGAAAGCATACTTTACCTATCACACAAAACTTATATGGCACACTAGAAAATACTTCAGCATAAACATTAATCCTAATAACTCCTACAAGAGGCAAAATGGAGTCTAGTAACTCAGCCTGTGCCTGCCAGGATAGTGAAGTGAGGATCTGAACTAGCTCAGACTGCCCCCCTACTAAGCCCCAGTTCCTAACACCAGTGTTATCGTGCCTCTATGCAGACTGCTAATCTGTAAACCAGTAGGTGTGATCACAGCAATAGTTAAGCACATCAAAATGGCCATCAAAGAAAAAAAACCCTGGAAACAAGTCACCATTTATTCACCCAGGGTCTCACTACGTAGTGCAAGGCTGGCTTCCAAGTGCTGGGACTACAGGTGTGAGCCATCACTCCCCAGATACAAAGTGCCATTTTAATATTCAACATATCTATACCTATACCTATGGGACGCTGCAATGTCTAGTCTTCTCATAAGGAACAATAATGAAAATGAAGTTTCTTGAAAACTGATATATTTCTTTATACTTAAATGACTGAGAGGTGTTTAATGGCCTGGTGAAATAAAGAATAAAAGTAGACATTTGTCTTAACTTCTAGTAAGAGCAACGCACTCTGCTCCCACCCCAGTGTACCTGCAGACCCGGAAGGTGGAGGGGCTCCGGATCGCTGCCATTCTGTGGCTTCTGCTGCCAGTCTCCGGATGTACTGCTCGTTCACCGACAACAAG
>NW_004529776.1:0-2079 GCF_000260255.1 Octodon degus
GCTCTAGACCACTGAGCCATCTCTCCAGCCCCCAACATAAGCTCTTTAGATTTGAGGAATGAGCCCTATACCCTTTACACAGAATTACTATTATTTTAGCATCTTTAATTTTATCATTCTCTTGATTAACAATGGATGATAGAATCACCAATGATGATAGAGATGATGGATATTGATGTAGAGGAAGATATTGATGTATTTTGGAAATGTATATATAACTTGAAGATCTTGTAACTTTTAATCCTAAAATATTGCAGTACATGTTTTCTAAAAACAACATTTTCTTAAACAACCAGAGTACAACTGTCAAAAGCAGAACACCTAACACTAGAGTGCTATTATCTGACTCACAGTCCACTTACAAATACACTCATTTCACAATAATATATTTTTAATACCTATTTTTTCCTAATCCAGAGTCCAATTTCCAATCCAGGACCAAGAACAGGTAGTTGTCTTTTCTGTTTGGTGTCCTTCAAACTGTAAGAGCGACTTCAGGCTTTTTGTTTGATCTCCATATTTTTAAGAGCACTGAGAAGTTCTGGTAGAATTTCTTTCAGCTTGAGTTTGACTGAAGTTCCCTCAAAGCTAAATTTATTTTATTTTGTATTTTAGGGTAGGGTCTACAGGGTGTTCAGGGTCTCACTACTAGATCAGACTTATAGTGATCCGTCTGCTTACAGCCTCCCAAGAGCTGGGATTACAGGCAGGCGCCTCCACGTCCAGTCTCAATTGCCGTCTCAGCACATCCTGGGGCAGGGCCAACACAGCAGGTCCAGAGATTAATCCTGCTTGCAGACTCTTTAATCTGCTGAGCTATTTGGCCAGACCTAATGATATTTTTATCCTGAGTTTTTCTCATTTTCTTAAGGTACTAGAGTTGAAATTTCAGAAAATTTCACTAAAGCTGGCTGTTTTCAAAAATACCCTTAAACCAAGTTTTAAATTCTGTAGTTAATGGAATCAAACACATAAAAATTGCTTGAAGCTTGGATTAAGCAGGGTCAAACTTCAGTGGAGAGCATCAGTGAATGAATTTTTGAAAGAAAGTTAGGGGGCCTATCTTGCTGCGAGGGTGTGTGTGTGTGTGTGCATGTGTGTGTGAATGCATATGTGTGAGTACCAGTATGAATGCGTGTGAGAGAGCTATTTTTAATCATGATAGGGGATTGGGAGAAATCGTAGAAAATTAGAAAACTTAATATAGCAATTTACACACTAAAAGTCAAAGTAAAACTTTCAGTTTGGGCTATGGCATATGAAGCAGAGGTTACCTATTTGCTGCTGCAACCTTAGATAACATTTTTATAATTTCTGATTTGATTTTAACTTTTAAAGGTAAACTTTGAAGAAGGCTTTAATAAACAACATGGAACAATAATAGCCTAAACATATATGCCATTGCTTTATAATGTGTACTTTAAAAAACTATAGTCTTGTTCTGGCCAAATAGCTCAGTGGATTAAAGTCCCTGCGAGCAGGGGCAGGGGTGGGGTGTCCCATCCCCTGGCCTGCCGTGCCGGCCCCACCCACAGGGCATGCTGAGACAGCACTTGAGACTGGGTGTGGTGGTGTGCCCGCCTGTAGTGCCAGGTCTTGGGAGGCTGTAAACAAGCGGATCGCTACGAGTCCTATCTAGTAGGGAGACCCTGAACACCCTGTAGACCTTTCCCTAAAATACAAAAAATAAAAAAATAAAAAACTATAGTCTTAAGCCCTTCATACACTTATTCCTATGCAAAAAAAACCCCACAATTTCTTGAGGTCCTAAACAGATTTCCACCTTAAAATTAACACTATAAGCTACTGTTCATCTTGAAACTAATGAAACATCAAACATTTCAAAAATATAATTGCTTTGATTCTCCAACATAAGCTCTTTATTTTTTTTGTATTTTTTTTAAATTTTGTTTATTTATTTATTTATTTGAGAGAGAGAGAGAGAGAGAGAGAGAGAGAGAGAGAGAGACAGAGAGAGAGAGACAGAGAGAGAGAGGCCAGCTCAGCCCACCAGGGGGCAGGGCTGGCTGGCATGTGGTGCTGGGGGATTGAACCGCGGTCCCTGATGCTTTTGCTAAG
>NW_004529777.1:0-2078 GCF_000260255.1 Octodon degus
TTTACAGATTTTAAAGAACTAGGGCCGCCGCTTCAACCTCTCCTTTCTCTTTGCCTCTTTGCTTTCTTTTTATTACCATTTGGTTTCCTTTCAGCCACATCTTTCTTGGTTTCCAGATGAGTACTCAAACTTATAGGATTTCTGGTTGGAGTGGGACGCCCTCCAAGGCAGAGTTGGTTGCTTTTAGAGACTTCGACTTCGGTCATGTGCAAAGGTTATGTCTCTTTAAGCGTGGTCCCTTCAATACTAACACTCCCCTACCTCTAGATTCTAACTGTAGGGGGTGACACTAATTGCATTGACCCTTTCCCCTTGCTTATCTTGGAGATCTCACTTGCAGTGAGGCAAACAGACCTAGGTGTCCCTTTTGCCGTAGAGCTTTGTTTCACTTGTACTTGTACTAGGGGAATTTCCCGTCCCCCACCCCTACAGATTCTGACTGTAGAGTTCTACGCTAATTGCGTCGACCTTTCTTGATACCCCTATTGGCTTGCTTGAGACCCCTACCCCTACAGATTCTAACTGTTGGGGGCTACACTAATTGTGTTGACCCTTCTTGATACCCCCACTTGATTTTAACGTGTTTGTATAGACTAGTCTTTCAGATTTGTTTTCCTTTTGTGCCTCTTGTGTGGAGTTTATTCCTGCTGATATCCCTACCCCTACTTAATACACCTGCAGATTTGGTGTCATTTGCACTGACTGTAGGGGGTCTGCTTTCCATACAAGATTTGTTGGTCCATTTATGTTTGTCTGTCTTTCCTTGTCCACATTATAAATGTGTTTCCCTGTCCGTTGCCATTTTCGTTTTGTTTTTGTTCTCCTTCTCCTTCTCGCACTCTTTGTGGATTAAAATGCACGATCTCATCGGGGGCCTCTGGCCCTCCGGGAAATCTCTTGACCTCCCTTTGGCCTAGTCTCTACAACCGGTCATTTTAGACAAGTCTGAACACCCGCCCCAGGCTACATCGGAGCCTCCTAGTCCATGCCAAAACCAAGGCACCCGTCGCCAGATTCTTCCACTCCCCCTCCGAGCTTCCCAAAGGACTTGACGCAGACATCCTCCATTGTCCGTTGCTGACCCACTGAAATAACTCAAGGTTTGCTGTTCTGGACACCATTCCTAGAAAACTGGCTAATTCCAACTGGTCACACTGACAGTTCCAAGTGATAAGAAGAGGCTATGACTCCCTCAGAACCTGCTTATTCCACCTGCCCACCGGTACTAAATAAATTCATTATACAATTGCTAAAATATTGGTCAAAATATGTTGATAAAATTAAGCTAAAACATAAAACTATTATAAGGTTATGATATTTCTTTAATGGGACATTTTTTGATTATTTTATATTTATATGTGCTACATCTAAACTAGTCGTTGAATGTACTGGTATTCCTTGTTCAATTTTACACAATAGCACTAGAGGGTAAAATTCATAAGATTCCTATTGGACTTTATGTAAACTTTTGTAAATTAAAATTTTAGCCAGCTTAAACTTAGAAAACCTATATGCCTATATAAAAAATGGGACTCCTTTTGCCTGTTAAATGACATTAGGTTGGCAGTCGTTCTTAAAGACTTGGAGGACAGGTTTCACTGGGATAGACTGGTTCTGATCCCCCTCTACATGTTGGAGGGAATGTCGCGCTTGATCTGTTTCAGTTTCCTTGATTTGACTTTATTCCTAATTTTCCTATCACTTTCCACTTTCCTTTTTTAAAAGGCATGTAAAAATTAAGAACTCTGACTGTTCCAGCTAAGTAAAGCCCTTAAAAAATGAGTGTTTGTTGATGCCGAAGACAGAAAAGCCATTCTAGAAAGGACACATACCCCATCTATGTGTCAGATGAGACAAAGAGAACTATGCCTGTCCAGAAGGACACAAATGAAAGCCATGTCCCAGCTTAGTGTTCTGGGAAAGTCTCTTTTGGGAAACTAAACCTGAGACACAGTGGAGAGAACCGACTTCTGGGTGACACCAGAAGGAGCTATCTCCAAAAGCAGCACACTTGTGGGACCAAAACCTTTAAGGATGACAGAAAAATTCTACATTTTCTTCTAAGTGTTATTTAATCG
>NW_004529778.1:0-2070 GCF_000260255.1 Octodon degus
CACTGAAAGTAGCACATTTTCATCGTGAGTACGTCTGTAACTGAGCTCTCACTGCCTTGGCAGGAGCTCAGAACAGAGTCCCAGCTGAGGTCTGTAGAGCCCAGGTCTGATTCCCAATTTATTGAGCCTTTGGCGCCAGGCACTTGATGTCTCTCATGTCAGTAAATCATTGTGGTTAAATCTCAAAGAAAAAGATCAACTCTGGAGGATCACAGACCTGATTTAACATATACAAAGCCACAGTAACAAAGCGCATGGTAATGGTGAAAGATAGATCCATATACCAATGGACTAAAATAAAAAAATAACAGAAAAAACATAAACAACTACATCTGTGTGAGTCTTTGCAAAGAAGTCAGCAATACATGCTTAGCTAATACTGCTAAGAGAAATATATATATGTGTATGAGAAAGATAGAAGATCCTTCTCTCCTGTAATTCCAGTTTTCTGGGTGCCTGAGCAGAAAGATTGTGAATTTCAGCCTGATTTAGACTACTTACTGAATTGGTGAGATCATGTGTCAGATCAAAAAAATGAAAAAAGGGGTTAGACATGTAGCTCAGTGAAAGTGAACAGTTCTCATCTCAGTACCACACACACACACACACACACACACACACACACACACACACAGAAAGAACACTGCATCTGTCCTTGGGAATGTGAACTACAAGAACTACTGATGAAGATTAAGGATATAGGGAATGTGGAAGACTCCTCTACTGTTGGTGGAAATAAAATTCACGTAGGCATTATGGAAATCATTGTGGAGTTCCACCAAACCTAAAACTAGGGTTACTATTTGATCCAGGTATAAAACTCTAATATATTCTGCTAGAATTAAAGTCTAATTAATACCATGGAGATTCCAGTTAGCCTAACTGTAATTTTTATTACAATACTTTATTAATAGCTAAGTATTATGATGTATCCTAGCTGTCCATCAATAAATGAATGGATAAGGAGTGTTTACATACAATCGAATATTGTTCATCCCTAAGGTAGAATGAGCTCATATCATTTGCAAGGAAGTGGATGGAACTGAAGATCATTATGTTAAGTGCAATGAGCCGGGCACAGAATGTCCCATATCACATATTTCCTACTTTGTAGAAATATAAAGAAATGGGGCTGGTGAGATGGCTCAGTGGTCTAAAGCACCTACTTAGAACAAGCTTAGCAAAGCACAGGGACTGTGGTTCAATCCCTCAGTACCACATGCCAGCCAGCCCCGCCCCCTGGTGGGCTGAGCTGGCCACACACACACACACACACACACACAAATAAATAAATAAAATTAAAAAAGAGAAATATAAAGAAAAAGTAAAATTAAAGAAAGAAGGAAGACAATTATAAAAGAGGAAGGAAATCGGGGGATGACAAAAGGGAATGTGAATGATCGCTATCTATGTACATACAAATACCCTAAAATGAATTCTATGAGCTAGTTTAACTAATATGCACTAAAAATGGTTTTTATGCCTGATGTAAGAGGCAGGCATCTTTCTCATTACACAAGTGGAGAAACTGAGGAGAGTGATGTTCAGTGAGATACAAACAGCTCAGCTGGGAGGTTCGAGGTTGTGAGTTATCGAAGTCCCTCCCCACTGTTCCTGCTGCAAGCTGGAGCTCTTTACTAAACTTCATATTCCAGCCACCTTCGGACTTGGGTGTTTTATCAACAAGGGGAGGCAGAACTCCAGTTAAGAGGTCACCCCGTCACAGCTGTTCACCTCCTCAGGTTCCCGTGGCACTGTCTACTTCTATGAATTCCAGCATCCCCCAGACTTCCAGAAAAACATCAGGCCACCGCATGTGAAGGCTGACCATGGTGATGAGATTCCTTTTGTCTTTGGATACTTCTTGTGGGATATGAAAGGTGAGTCTCCTTGATGTTCTGGAGCAAGGATGGGGCTGTAGTCGGGTCTCTGAGTTGTGATTTGATCCATAGTCAAGATAAGGAAGTCGGGTCCCAGAGAGAGGACAGGAACAGTGTTCACTATCGTGCACTTCAAGAGACTGTACTGGGATGAGAATCCAAGGCCTTGCACTCCACTCAGTGCTTCCTC
>NW_004529779.1:0-2070 GCF_000260255.1 Octodon degus
CGAGATACGCTGTGGCCGTGAGTCCTGCCCCCTGTGCGCACGCCCTGCAGCTGCTGGCTGCCCCTAGAGGCTCGCGTGGCAGCCCTGGAGACTCCCGGGTGGTTTTCTGAGCATAGCGAGGCTCTAGCACTTGGGCCTCCCCTTTCAGCTCTTCTGTACACAAGGTTAAACCCTGCTTTAGCGCTGATGAGGCCCAGCCTTGATACCAGAAACCTGCTGTGGACACAAAACTCTCACCACTCCCAGGGACTTCATAATCTCGGGTACAAAGCAGCTGGGCCACATCTCTTACCCCAGCACAAAATCCCCCTGAAAATCTGGTAATCCTGCTGGCCCTCATGCTAGGACAGATGTGAGGACGACCATGCTGCCCTCCTCCAGGGATGTGTGACCCTGAAATTTTCCTTCATGCCACAACACCTGTCCTTCCGCTGCCACATGTCTTTCTGTGGGGCGCTTTGCTGTGGAGCCTGACCCTTCAGTGAGGTCACAGAAGCATCTAGAACATGGATCGGGCCAGTGCCCAAAATCTGCTCTCATGAATCAAGTGAGTTCTTTGCCCTGAAGCCACAGCTCACTCTGAAATCAGAGGGTTGTTCCCAATGAGCACACCTAGACTATCAGAAACATCGCTAAGTCAATGGCAGGTGGCTTTTTCCTCTTAACTGGTGGCACGGAATCCCGAGCTAACTTGGTCCAGGTCTCCTGAGTTCCTCGACACCCGAATCACACAGCAGCTCCCCAGTAGCTCCCAGCACAAGAGGCACCTCCACCCTGGCCTTCTAGTCTTACAGAGCTCAAATCTGAGGGCGTCCTTCCAGCTCAGAATGGGCCAGGCCTACACGCAGTCACCTGGTGTCTAAAAGTCCCATTTAGTTCGGAATCCTTACTGGAAATTCAAACTGCTGGGCCCAACTGGTGGGCCCCAGGTCTAAGGAGTGTTTGAAAAAAGAACCGGCTTCCCCTGCCTGGCAGCCCCAGCCCCAACCCTCAGGACTCCTGCACCAGGTGGGCTGTGATTGCCCCACCCCCACACGGTGTCCCCCAGGCTGTCCCCCCAACAGATGGGCCACGCTCAGGTTCTGGCAATGAAAACACAGTGAAAAGTAAGAGAAATATTTTTCATGAATTTGATATGGAATCTTCTCCAGAATGGAGTCCAGCAGCCCCACTGAGAGAGGCCAGCATCGTCTGCCTTCCTGACACACAGGTGACGGCCAGCTATGTGCCCCTTCAGTGCCTTTGGCCCCTGGCCCTCCTGGTCCTTAGCAAATGGTTTGCACCTTTGGAAAGCTACTCATGCCCAGCCCAGCCCCCTGCCCCCTGGCCCCTGGCCCCTGGCCCCCACCCCAAGAGTCTAATTTCAATTTTTTTAACTCCCCTAAGAGATCCTAATGTCCAGCTGGAGCTCTGAGCCCCTCACCTCACTGCCCTAAAGGTCATTAGCAGCTTCCACACTCACTTCCCAAGTCTTCCTTGTCCCCTCTGCCTGTCCCAAAACAGCACGATCAGGGCTCCAAAGGAGCTTCTTAAAGTCACTTTAAAACTGCAGAAGCCAGGCATGGTAGCACACACCTCTTATCCCAGCACTTAGGAGGCTGAGGCAAGAGGGTCACCCACCGCAAGTTCAAGGCCAGCTTGAACTATGTCGCCTGTTTCAAAAGGGCAAAAAGAAAGGACACCAAAGTAAATTAAAACATGCAGATCCAAACCTCGCCTGGGCATCTAGGGAATGACCTGGGGTCACTCCCGCCTCAGCTTTACCCCAACTGCCAAGTGTTAGCCTGGCCTGTTGCCCAGGGGACCCAGTCATGGCTTCTGGGGCTCCCCCATCCTCATGCCCCCATGACCCGCTCCTACCCTGGGTTCTAGCTCTGAGGCCTTCCAGAAGGGCGGGAGGAAAGGAGCCAAGAAGGTGATGATTGTCATCACGGATGGGGAGTCCCACGACAGCCCCGACCTGGAGAAGGTGATCCAGCAGAGCGAGAGGGACAACGTGACGAGATACGCTGTGGCCGTGAGTCCTGCCCCCTGTGCGCACGCCCTGCAGCTGCTGGCTGCCCCTAGAGG
>NW_004529780.1:0-2065 GCF_000260255.1 Octodon degus
CACGTGGGCTGCTAAGTTATTTGTACATGTTCTGTGTGGGCTCTGTGGCCTGCCCTGCCCTGCCCTGCCGCCCACCTCATGAATTGTACAGAGCGAAATTCCCAAGTCCAGGACTGTTCTTGCCTAGCTTTATGCACATTAAACACATGTAAATCTTCTTTTCTTCGCATGTTCCCTGAGGGTGCCGGGGCCTCTGGGCCTGCCTGGCCCTTCCTGTCTTCCTCACAACGGGCCATCCTTGGCCACAGGCCTGGCCGCCTGACAGAGGTCCATGGCCTTGGAGGCTGGCGAGTAGTAGGATGAGAAGAGGCCCTCGGAGGCGCAGCTCCTCATGGTGCGGTGCGTGTGGAGAAGCAGCCTTGGGAAGCGGCTGGTGAAGTACCCCACAAAGCTGTCCGGCATGGGGCCCAGCGCCCTCCGCACGGTGGCCGGAAGCTCCCTGTAGTGGTGCTTCTGCAGGAGTGGGAAAGAGGCAGGGCCACACTCAGTGTGCTGGGGCTGCCCATGTCCGGCCCCCACCCTGGCCCTGGGACACACCTTGTTCCGCATGGCACGAAGCAAGTCTCTCACTGATGTCCCCCTGTACGACCGGAACTTTCGTAGGTCTGTGGGCAGAGAAATGGGCTGCAGAGTAGTCCCAGCCAAGTCTGGCTTCGCCCCAGCCCGCTGGGTGTAGCCCCACCTGTCTGCAGCGGCATGGAGATGTGCTGGTGCCAGTTGTCCCGGACCACCTTGTCGCCCCCTGCCTCCAGCGCCCTCACCAGGGCCCCCTGCTCCGACTCCTTCTCCAGCCAGTCGCTGACATCCTAGGACCCCACAGAGTTCCTAAGTCTTGAGGCCAGATGCCCTGAGACCCAGTGTGGCTTGGGGTGGGGGACAGCACAAGCTGTGTGGGCCTCCATGACATTTGCGACCACCCAGGAGGTAGCCCCTGCTGTCTCTGCAGATGAGTGCACTCTCAGCATAAGGACAGTGGGAGGAAAGGAGGGCGGATGGGTGCCTATACAGGGCAGCTGGGCCAGAATGGTGGAAATGTGTGGTACCAGATAGTGCTTGTGAGGCTCGGGGGCTCACGCTCCCTGGGCCAGGAAGTCACTGCAGCCCTCCCCCAGCCACTGAGACCCAAACATGTTACTGAAAATCACTCTTAGGATTTCCCTCTGACCTGGAAGAATTGGAGCTGCTTGGCTGTGCTCCAGAAGAGCGGGTGGGCCAGCACCTGGAGGGCAGAGGGCCGGGCCTGTGGCAGCGTGCTCAACATGGCTTCAACCAGGTCCCGGGCCACCACCTTGTCTGAGGGCAGAGGAGAGGGTGGCTTCAGGCCTGCCCGGCCTCAGGCCTGTCCCACTGCCCGTGGTGGGTCCAAGTCTCTCACCGTGGGTGTCTTCCTCCAGGTGAGCCAGATGGGGGGTGCCTAGGAGGATGTTGGCCTGGCGACAGAGGCTGTCTCCAAAGGGGTGGCCGCCCCTGGAAAGCACATAGTAGAACACACAGCCCGCAGAGAAGATGTCCACAGCACTGGTCTGGGGCCAGGGAGACGGAAGAGAACAGAAATCAGTTGGGCACAATTCTCCCTGGGGCTCTCGGCTGCCAGGGGCTGCTGGCTCAGGGTGGGCCTTGGGGCACCTCTGGGCATCCTCTCGGCCCTAGGTCCTGGCCCCGACTGTGCCCCTGGTTTTTGTGCCTGCTGAGCTCCTGCAGGGTATGCAGGTCACATGCCTGAGTGAGGCTGGCACAAGGCAGCAGGTGTGGACCACTGATGCGCAGCCCCAGCTGGCTGGCGCCAGGAGATTCTGCCAGGTGGCAGATCTGAATTTTCCAAGAAAAGCTAGAAATCTGATTTTTAGGTGGGACTTGCCCCTGTTAAAATCCTGGCTACAAAGAATGATCAAGCGAAATAAAGAAGGCCACTATATACTGGTTAGGGGAAAAATTCAAGAGGAAGAGGTAACACTCATAAATATGCATGCACCAAATACGGGAGCACCCAACTATATAAAGCAAATCTTAATGGACATGAAAAATCTAATATCCAATACCACAATTTTAACAGGAGACCTTAACA
>NW_004529781.1:0-2055 GCF_000260255.1 Octodon degus
CTTCCTCCTACTCCAGTAGCCACACACAGCCCTGTCAGTGAACATGTACTATTTATTGCAAGTTGCATCTTCACATATATCATCCTGTGAGCTCTCAGATCAGGATCCTGTTGTTGGCATTCCCAGAACTAGCTCAGCACATGCACAGAAAACGTACTAGAGTAGGGTGAATGTGTTTTAAAAAAAGAACTTCAAGAAGCAAATCTTCAACAGTCAGTCAGACAGAGGAAATTATGGAAAGCAGGAGTCTCTAGAGAGGATGATGGAACATGCTAAAGCAGTCTCATTTTCCACTCAAGGATCTTTGAGTTCTCTCACCATCTGTGTGCCACGGTTGAACACAGCAGTGAGGAGGAGCAATGGCATGTGCCTGGCACTGTGCATAGCCAGGATTCTGGGCAGCACAGCACAGCTTCACGAACCACAGTAACCTACTAAGCTACCTTGTGTGTAAATTCATCTTCTTTCCCTCTCAACTTCCACCAAACACTGTTGTTCTTCCTTGATAGCATTTTTCATAATCTAATGAACAACGGAATGATTTATAGGCTGTCCTCCACATTAGACCACGAACCCCTAGAAGAGAAGGGCTCTCAAACCCTCACCTCCAGAACCCTACAGGCCCTAGTATAGTGCTCTGCATGGAGAAGACAGTAAATTTGAAATTACTCACCTGAATTGGACCGGTGCTGAAAAGGTGGAAGCTGTAAAATGAAAAACAAAAAAGCAATAATTAAACTTGTTTGCACACAAGAATCCATGTCCAGCAAAAGACAGGAAGAGAAATCCTAAACTACTAGTACCACGTACTAGAGACATATTTGAGATTTTTTCAAGTCAGATTGTCCAGACATGGAATGGCTGTATCATCTCTATTTGATACCATATTTAAGTCATGGATAAATGTGCATTATTACTTGTTCACCTATGGGGCAAAACGTAAGTTCAAGTGAAAGCCTTGAAGATATATGCAAAGCTAAACTGAAACAGGGCCACTGCTAAGCAAAGAGGAAAATATATACTTTGAGATGAAAGAGGAAACAGAAGGCCGGGGAGATGGCTCAGTAGAATAAGTGCTTGCCTGGCAAGTGCAAGGGCCTGAGTTCAATTCCCGGTTCTGCCAAAAAAATAAAAAAATAAAGAGGAAACAGAAAACACATTCTGGGAAATGATATCCTCACAAAACAGGAAAGCGATCAGTGATTTCCAGATAGATCTAAAGCCTAACTCCTCTGGTAAAAATATCTCAACTAAATTCTTTAGGAAGGAAGCAGTTTGAAAACTCCTTACTCTGATAGGAGTAAAAAGTGCAGAATACAAAGTTTAAAATCTATTTGTGCTGTGCTGCCCGAAATCCTTGCCATCGAGGAGACAAATGTGAGCTTCTCCCTTCCAAACTATGTTGAAAGTTGTAAGAACAACAGAATATGTAAGGGTGCGAGTACAACATCATAGAACCCATGTGAGTGAAAGAAACATTCAGTGAACACCTAGCAGCCACAACTACTGGAAGCTGACAGCTAAAGGGACCTAAGGTAGCTCAACCGACCCTGTGATGCACAATCCCAGTGTGAGCATCGCCCCACGAGGGTTTCACTTTTCCTCTTCCATCCCAAGCTACCTCTGCCTAGCACTCTCACTCACAGAACCATGCTCCCTGGGCCTGAGCACACTGAGATGGACGACCAGGCCTAACGATGCTCGCTGCTGCCCTCTTCGCATTGCAGCCGGCTGTCTACATGGAAGTGAACTTCAGACTGCTGCACTTGGAATCCATGTGTTACTCGAGCCCTGGTCAAGTCCAACACAGCTGACTGGATAGCGTCTCATCACAGCCACAGTAGATGTAGGGATTTGTCCTGAACTCTGCACACTGTGTAAGAATGCTTCTGCTCAAAGAAACAGTAAGAAAAGGAAAGAAGGGAGGTGACAGAAAGAGAGAAATTTGGAGAATGTGCAAATGCTTCCTATCAGGATATCCCCAACAACTTCATTTGTTGACCTGTCTAGCTCCTTTTGGGGATAACAACTGTGTTTTATTTATTTTTACACTCC